>NW_027660470.1:328711-481696 GCF_963280865.1 Gymnoscopelus braueri | reverse complement strand
TTATAAAAAGTGTGAATGGAGTTTCTAGGTGAAAGCGTTGTTTGAGGTGCCAAAACTTTTAAGGGAGTACAATTCTAAAACTACGAAACATTTGAAAGATTCGAATTAAGGCAAACATGTTCATAGTAAGATGAACATTTTAAAGTTTGAATGGGGTTTCTGGGCGTAAGCATGTAGGACTAGTAGCCTGCCAAAGTTTGTACTTTTCCCCCTAACGTCTGAAAAAAGAGTGACGGTCAATGGCAAAATGGACAAGAGTTTCTAGGTGAAAGTGTTTTTTTGAGGTCCCAAAGTCTTCCATCGGCCTTCCATACTTTTTTCCCTTTAAATGTCCATTTTGCCATTGTCCAACATACTTATACCTAGAGCCCCCATTCAAACTTTAAAATGTTCATCTTAACGTGGACACGTTTGCCTGAAAAGGAATCTTTGAAATGTTGCATAGTTTTAGAATTGTACTCCTTTAAAAGTTCAGAGATTTATAATGGAGGTCGATGGACGATTTTGGGACCTAAAAAAAACACTTTCACCTAGAAACTCCATTCACAGTTCAAAAATTCCACCTCACTGTGGACATGCATGCTTGAGATTTTTTCTTTGAAATCATTTGTAGTTTTGGAGATATTTAACTTTAAGCGCCCAATGCATTGTCAATGCGGCAATGGACATTTAAAGGCAGGCTTAAAACTACATACTTACGCCTAGTAACTTCAATCATACTTTAAAATGTTCATCTCACTGTGGACATGTTTGCCTGAAAAGGAATCTTTGAAATGTTTAATAGTTTTAGAATTGTACTCCTTTAAAAGTTCAGAGATTTATAATGGAGGTCGATGGACGATTTTGGGACCTCAAAAAAACACTTTCACCTAGAAACTCCATTCACAGTTCAAAAATTCCACCTCACTGTGGACATGCATGCTTGAGATTTTTTCTTTGAAATCATTTGTAGTTTTGGAGATATTTAACTTTAAGCGCCCAATGCACTGTCGATGCGGCAATGGACATTTAAAGGCAGGCTTACAACTACATACTTACGCCTAGTAACCTCATTCATACTTTAAAATGTTCATCTTACTGTGGACATGTTTGCCTGAAAAGGAATCTTGGAAATGTTTAATAGTTTTAGAATTGAATTACTTTAAAAGTTCAGAGATTTATAATGGAGGTCGATGGGCAATTCTGGGACCTCAAAAAAACACTTTCACCTAGAAACTCCATTCACAGTTCAACAATTCCATCTTACTGTGGACATGCATCCTTGAGATGTTTTACTTTGAAATGATTTGTAGTTTTTGAAATATTTAACTGTAAGCGCCCAATGCATTGTCATTGGCTATGGATATTTAAAGGGAAAAGGGTACAAACTTTGCCAGGCTAAGTTAACAGAACAATGGGGCCTGTTCCTCAAAAGGTGAATTAGAGCTAAAGCCTGGCTTTACCACCTATCCTGGCTTAATTTAGCCAGGATTAGAGCTGACTCGGTTCCTCAAAAGGTGAATTATCTTGAAGATTAGTTTAGCCAGTTCACCCTGGCTAAGTTTAGCCTTATCCGATTCCTCAAAAGAGAATTGAAGCAAGCCTAGCTTAGTTACCATGGCAATTTAGCTGTGAAGTTAGCCTGGTCAGGAGCAGGCTAACAGCCAAGCTTACTTAAGCCAATGCCTTGTTCTTCAAGTTTTTCCACAGTTAATTCAAAACATGTGTTTGTATATGGACTCATTTTAATGACCCTGCATTCAAATAAAATGAAATCAATACAATAAGATATAATCAATGTAATTATATTACTGAAATAATGTGTGACCATGAATCATAATTGTTTCACAATGACTCATGTGATATGTCATTGTCACTCTGTTAACACTATAGTTCATATTGTTGTGATGTTTGATAATATATTACCATTTTTTTAAAATATTATAAAAAATGTCTAACACATACATATACACACATATATATATATATATAAATATATATATATATATATATATATATATATATATATATATATATATATATATATATATGTGACCGATGTCAGATGTCTCCTCTCTGAATTAAACACACTCGGAGTTCAAGTGGTGGTAACAGCTCAGCAGCAGGGTATTTATTCTGCATTGACAATAAATGGACATGGGAGACAGTGTATGTCAGCACATGTGGACACCAAAGCACTTGTCTGTCTCATGAGAATCCTCCATTGCTCTGAGGATTAACTAGTATACTATACACAGTATTCTTACTGATCTAGAGATCGTATAGTGGATTTGATACAGTCTACATAAATACAACTTTAGAAAACAACACTGTCCTCTTAAACAAATACAGAAAATATACAAATACATTTAGTATATTTTTACCATGAACTATTACCATTTTTTATAGTATTTCAACTTATTTATCAAATCACATGAATTGCACAAAACATGAAATTACAACACTCTTTAACAACATACCTGCATTGACAATAAATGGACATGGGAGACAGTGTATGTCAGCACATGTGGACACCAAAGCACTTGTCTGTCTGGAAAGACAACAACACAATCTGTCAGCTACTTGTACTGGGGACGTTTTTTACAAGTCACAAAACATACACAAAATGAATGATTGACCCAATAAAAACGTGACAGAGTTAGTCTAATATAGTTAACATTCAGTCAGTTAACCCAGATTAACTTTTAAGTGCTTTTCAAGATAGTTAACATTAGTTTTGTCCACAGACATACAGAGACGTTTACCTCATGAGAATCCTCCATTGCTCTGAGGATTACCCATAGTCCCTTGCTAATATGAAGCTTGGTGCAGGCATGTTGAACAGCAGGTGGCGTAGTTTCCCCATTTAGTGGGATTTTAACTACAACCTATTGAACTATGTTACATACACCCCCCTAAAATCCTGCTAAATCGGGGTACATACAACAAAAACAAAACTCAAAAATACAACTCAAGTCTCCAGTTACAGTATTCAGCAGCAAGAGCAAAACTCAGTTCAAGTCAGTTAAAACAACTTTCCACTTGGAATTAAATCAGAAAGGGGTTTGATCAGTCCCCTTACCAACAAAAGACACGAAAGATGCCGTATACACCTCTCATTTTGTAAACCATGCTCTATAACGAGTCAACTTAACTGGAAGATACCTCAGGCAAGTACCAATGCATTAAAAAAAAAAAGTATTCATCAATCTACCCAGAAAACATGTCCTTCACAAAAGAAAACAAAGAATCAACAGTTGACACTGACACTGAGTCATCAATGATCTGTTCATTCATTTCACAAATGAGTCGAACAGGTGGCTTCACAATCCTGCCTGCCCTAGTACGACGTGGAAGTGGCTGTGAAGAACCTACTTGGTCCTGTGCTAAATCACCTAGCTGTGTATCAGCTGCATGGGTCGGTGTGTGATCAGTCTGTATGTCAACTGCATGGGTCGGTGTGTGATCAGTCTGTATGTCAACTGCATGGGACTGTGTGCGATCAGTCGGTATGTCAACTGCATGGGACTGTGTGTGATCTGTAGCCATGTCAACTGCAAGGGGAGGGGAGGGCACATGTTGAGCTGCTCCTGCTGAGGGCTGGGAGGGTGAATCCTGGGATTTTTCACATTCAGGAAGGGGGCCAGGGGAAGGGAGCTGTGCAGCATCTGGGGAATTATCTGAGGTACTTGAGACCTCACTCGCAGGGCGGGGGACCACAGCCCCTTCGGTCACTGAGGATGGGGCACCCACAGCCACTACAGAGGAACACCCGGACTGGCTGGCTGTAGCATCTCCATCACTCACATCGTCCATTTGCAGAAGCCAGTTAATTGTCTTTGTCTCACCGTCCTGTACATCAACAGGAACCACTGGGTCACTCTGTACACTCCCAGCAACTGAAGAGCAGCTTGCCTCTAAGACATCATCATCTCCTTCCACGGGGAGAAAACTCACAGGGAGGAGCAAGTTCCTGTGGACAACTTTTTCCTTTGACGTCACAGGGTTCCTGATGCAGTACACATTGATTCCAGGCTTCACAGACACCACCTCATAAACTGTAGAGTCCCATTTGTCTGCAACTTTCCTCACTCCCTTCAGACCACGATTAGCAAGCAGGACTCTGTCACCCACAGTGAGGGGAGACCCTTTCGCCTTGCGGTTGTAATTCTCAGCCTGACGAGCCTGTGCTGTCCTACTGTTTTGCCGGGCAATGCGTGCAGCCTCTGACAGGTCACGCTTCAATCGAGAGACAAATTCACAGTGGTCAACAACAGCACTGTTGGGGAGGGCATGCTGGAACACAACATCAACAGGCAGACGTGGGATCCTCCCAAACATGAGAAAGAAAGGGGCAAAGCCTGTTGTCTCATGCTCAGTACAATTGTAACAGAACGTCAGCATCTGGAGCATTTGCGGCCATCTAGCCTTGCACTGTGAAGGCAGGGTTCTGATCATGCTTCCGAGAGTCCTGTTGTATCTCTCAACAACCCCATTCCCCATAGGATGGTACGGGGTAGTGTGGGATTTCTTGATACCAGCCATTTCCAGAAGCTCCTTAATGAGTCGACTTTCAAAGTTGGCTCCTCGATCTGAATGGATGCGTTTCGGAAATCCATAAATGCTGAAAAAGTCAGTCCAGAGACGGCGGGCAACCTGCTTTGCTGACTGATTTCTACATGGGAATGCGTGTGACAGCTTGGAAAAGTGATCTGTCACTACTAGAACATCCACACACTTTTTGTCAGTCTGTTCTGCAGTCCAGAAGTCAATACAGACTAGTTCCATCGGTTCAGTCGTGCGAATGCTTTCCAGAGGAGCACGGTCGTTAGGCTCCGGGGTCTTCCCAACTACACAGCGAAAGCAGTGTCTCACATGGTTGATGACGTCATGTTCCATTCCTACCCAGAAGAACCTCTGCCTGGCGAGAGAAAGTGTGCGAGCTTGCCCCTGATGACCAGCTGAGTCATGTAGGCCTTGGAGGACTTGGGCCTTCATGGAGTCTGGAACAACGAACTGGTGAATGGTCATGTTCATCTGTCTGTCTTTCTTCACCCTGTACAACATGCCGTCCTTGATGGAGAGCTTGGGCCAATGTCTCAACAGTTTCACCACACCACGAGACTCATCAGCACGTTCACGCCTAGTGGGCCTCTTGTGACGCTGGACGTAAAAGAAAGCTCTGCCCAAGACAGCATCCTGCTCCTGCATATTAGCCAGTTCACTCCTCGGCAGAGAGGTAGTCTGATCGACACTGGCAAGCTGAGGGATATCAGGCCCGATGCCTCTCACTTGGCAAACACCTCCAGATTCATGTGCATCCAGCACGGCTGACACATCTCGTGAAGAGAGGGACCCCTGAGATGGAGGTGGGGTGATGTCAGTTCCCTCCTCAGACTGATCAACAACCAGCTGGCAGTTATTAGTACAATGGAAAGCATCCTGCACCGTCCTATCAACCATTCCACTCACTTGGTTAAGCAGCAAGGTGTAGGGCTCAGTTACAAGACGGTGGCTCATGCATGACTGGACAAATGGTTCTCTACTCAGTGCATCTGCGACCACATTCTTCGTGCCAGGGATATAGTTCAGGTCGAAACTGTAGGCTGCAAGCTTTGACACCCATCTCTGTTCACATGCATCTAACTTGGGTTTAGTCAAGATGTATGTTAACGGATTATTATCTGTCCAGACTGAGAAACTTCGCCCTTTCAGCCAGTGGCTGAACTTGTCACACACCGCCCATTTTAGAGCGAGAAACTCCAGCCGATGTGCTGGATAGTTCAGCTGGGACTGTGAGAGTGTCTTGCTGGCAAATGCCACTGGTCTGGCAATCTTTCCCTCAGGGGGCAACTGTGAGAGGACAGCTCCCAGACCATCAAAGCTGGCATCAACTGCTAGGATGAATGGTGCATTAAAGTCTGGATGGGCTAACATGACACCGTGCACAAGCTCATGTTTCAAGGCTCTGAACGCCTCCCTGCACTCATCAGTCCAGTCTGCTGGAGACAGCTTCACATGGCCTTTTTTGAACTTAGGTTTATGGCCTCTCCCTCTCTTGTGTGGTGCTGCAGGCTCAGCTACGAGGTTGAACAGTGGCCTGGCTTTAGCAGAACATCCCTCAATAAAATGGTGATAGTAGAGGACCATTCCTAAATAGGATCTGATTTTCTTAGCACATGGTGTTTCACCATCGGACTCCATCAGGTCAGTTTCTTGCACATTATTTATGGCCTCCACTTTACTTGGGTCTGTCTTAACACCATCTGCACATATGATGTGTCCCAGAAACTTAACAGTCCTGCGAAGAAAGTGGCACTTTTTAGGTGAGAGCTTCAAGTTGTTGGTAGCCAGGCGTGAGAAGACCATCTGCAGACGCTCCAGCGCAATCTGTTCAGATGGAGCGAAGACCATGAGGTCATCCAGGTAGCAAAGCAGGCTTGTGAAGTTCTCATCGCCAAAGATAGACATCATCATTCTCATGAATGTAGCAGGACTGTTTGTCAGGCCCTGGGGCATCCTGTTATATTCATGGAGACCGAATGGGGAGGAGAAAGCTGTGAATTTCTTGTCATCCTCGTGCAGTCTGACATTGTAGAACCCTGATGTGAGGTCCATAGTGGAGAACAGCACATTGCCACCCAGTGCAGCGAGGGTGTCTGTTTGATGAGGGAGAGGATGAGCGTCCTTCACCGTCCTTGCATTCAGCCACCGAAAGTCATTGCATATGCGAAGGTCACCATTCGGCTTGACAACCAGGACAATGGGAGATGCATACTCGCTCTGAGACTTACGGATTATCCCCACCTCCTCCATCTCATTCAATGCTGTCCGGAGCTTGTCATAATGGCACGGCGGGACTCGCCTGTATGGAAGTCTAAAGGGCTTGTCATCCAACAAGTGGATTCTGTGGACGAAATCTTTCGCCTCACCACAGTCCATTTTGTGCCTTGAAAAAGTCGACTCATACTGCTCAATGATCTGCAGCAGTTTTTCTTTCCATTCAAGGGAGACTTCACAGGATGAGAGGTCCAGATCCTGCAGGCCCATGTCACTCAGGATGGATGACATCTCGGCTTCTGACCGGGGTGCAGGTGACAAGCTCTGTGTGTATTGTGCACTGGACTGGACGCGATCTGGTTCAGGCATGTCCTGCACAGAAAGACAGGGGGACACATCTGCAACCTTTGCATTTCTTCTAAGGGTCAGTGGCTTTTTGGTGGGGTTTACTATCTTGACTGGAACATAGCCATCTCCCCATAAGGGAGTGACAACTCTGCCCACCAGAATTTGTGCAGGCCTGGTCTTGGACTGGGTAGGTTCAATCATGACTGTGCTACCTACTGCCGAGATGTCAAATGCTGGCAGTTTAGCCCACACTAAATGTTCAGACAGTGGCTGTAGAGTGACACATCTTCTGAGCTTAGCTGTTCCAATTCTGATTGGCATTGCTGCACCATTACATTCATCTGAGCAGGACAACAGGGACATTAAACGGGGCAAATTATCACTCAGAGCACTGTTCGCTGGAGATGGTATGCTTTGGCCACCACCAATCTCTTTCATCTGTGTAATGAGCCACTTGATGGCGTTGCTGCCCAGAATCATGTCATCGCTTTGGCCTGGCACAACAAGAACAGGGATTATCACCTTGTAGCCATAAACAGATACAGTAAGGTCATATATAGCAGAAGGTTTGACAAGGTTACCCCCACAGCCAACAATGACAAAGCCCTCAGCTGACTTCTTCTCAATGTTAGGGACCGAATGTGCAAGTTTTGTGTCTGCAGTCTCACTTATGGTGCATGCCATTGAGCCACTGTCCACTAATGCCCTGAGGACATGTCCATCGTCAGTAGTCACATCTGTGTAGAAGAGGCTATCAGTTCTTGAGAGTCTTTGCAGATCTTGAAAAATCACAGTGTTCTTTGATAGCCCTGCACTGCTGAAGGTTGTGTACAATGTTTCATAATCAGTGTCTGTCAAGGTGAGAGGTTCACTCATTTGATCTGCGCTGTCCTCCCCTGCACGCAGATCATTCAGTTTCCCTGCTGACCATGGGGATGGGGACGCCCCCCCTCTGGGCAGTTGCGTCTTGAATGGCCAGGTAGGTGACACAGGAAGCACAGCCTGCCCTCTCGACAGTGTGTGAAGGCAGAGTGAGAGCCGTCTTTACATATGGAACATGGCATGTCATTCAGGCCCTCAATTCTTGGAGATCTGTTGTTGCTATTTGGCCTCCTATTGGCCTGTGCATGACTTGGGCCCTGAAGTAGCACCTTCTCTAGCATTCCAATTAACTTCTCAAGGGTAGAGTTGTCTTGGCTCACAGTTTTTTTCTGTTCAGGGATGTCTGTGTTGAAATTAGCATTAGGGCTCACCTCAATTTTATTCACGTTGATTCTGCTAGAAGACCTGAGTCCCCTTTCTAGGTGATATTCGTCTAACACCTCCTGAACCTCACGAGCTGACCATTTATCAATTGTCTTGGACCTAAAGGTAAGAGCCAAGTCTCTGCAGGGGCAGTGCCTGATGAACATACGTGCAATTTCAACAGAGGGATTGTCAAACATTTTGCCCTGCTCATTAAGACAACTGGCAGCAACATCAGCAGCTCTGTTCAGTCTAAGCCAGTACTCGTAGGGATCCTCTTGGTCTTTCGGCAGGGTGGAATAAAAGTCAGCTAGGGGAACAGAGGAGCAGTGGCTAGAGCTGAAATGTTTGCGCAGGAGCACATAAATGGCCTGTGGGTTCTGCTGCACATCAATCTCACCATTCCTTATTCCAAATCGCACAACATCCTTTGCTCTGCCTCTTAGGTGAATGAGAATCTCCTCAGCTTGATTTTCCAATGAAACATTGCTCTTCCTGATGTAGGTTTTCATCGAGTCCTCCCATTCATCAACAGCCATTGTATCCGAACTTTCTCCTCTGAATGTAGGCGGCTCTTTGACTTGCCTCTGAGTGACCAGTTGGACTTGAGAGAGATCTAGTGTGTGGCTGGAGAGAGAGTCTTTCTTCCTGCATGTATCTTCATGGGTTGGGTGCCCAGCAGCAGCAGGGGTTGATATGAAGTGTGATGCAGGGGTTGATGTGAGGTGTGATGCGGGGGTTGATGTGAGGTGTGATGCGGGGGTTGATGTGAGGTGTGCCAGAATGCTATCTGCTATCTGCTGTCCTATCTGCTGCACAACAGTGCTCATTTGGTCAGCAAGTCTCACATCATCAGGGATGGGGTTTGGGACAGATGTGCTAATGCTCTGTGGTGGGTTTGACCTGTCTGTAGGCTGACCGTGAGGTGAGGATACATTGTCACATTCAAAGCGACTGTCCACAGAATCAACAAAACCTCCCTCTGCACCCCTCACTTGATTAGCACGTAGTGTAAATTGAAGAGGTGTGCGATCTAACCCACATGTAATACCCCTACCCCCAGTGAGGGGGGTCTCATTAAAGTTATCAGGCTTGTTGGAGCTCATATTTGATCATAGAGTCCCCACACATATAATATGGACACTCTCAGGTGAAATGTGTCCGATAAAACTAAATGAACTTGAGAGTCCACCACACTGAATAAAGGAGTACCGCTTCGATGATGCTGTGATGAGAAGACACCAGCCCGGTCCGTCAGTCATGGACGGGTCACGGCACCAATGTGACCGATGTCAGATGTCTCCTCTCTGAATTAAACACACTCGGAGTTCAAGTGGTGGTAACAGCTCAGCAGCAGGGTATTTATTCTGCATTGACAATAAATGGACATGGGAGACAGTGTATGTCAGCACATGTGGACACCAAAGCACTTGTCTGTCTCATGAGAATCCTCCATTGCTCTGAGGATTAACTAGTATACTATACACAGTATTCTTACTGATCTAGAGATCGTATAGTGGATTTGATACAGTCTACATAAATACAACTTTAGAAAACAACACTGTCCTCTTAAACAAATACAGAAAATATACAAATACATTTAGTATATTTTTACCATGAACTATTACCATTTTTTATAGTATTTCAACTTATTTATCAAATCACATGAATTGCACAAAACATGAAATTACAACACTCTTTAACAACATACCTGCATTGACAATAAATGGACATGGGAGACAGTGTATGTCAGCACATGTGGACACCAAAGCACTTGTCTGTCTGGAAAGACAACAACACAATCTGTCAGCTACTTGTACTGGGGACGTTTTTTACAAGTCACAAAACATACACAAAATGAATGATTGACCCAATAAAAACGTGACAGAGTTAGTCTAATATAGTTAACATTCAGTCAGTTAACCCAGATTAACTTTTAAGTGCTTTTCAAGATAGTTAACATTAGTTTTGTCCACAGACATACAGAGACGTTTACCTCATGAGAATCCTCCATTGCTCTGAGGATTACCCATAGTCCCTTGCTAATATGAAGCTTGGTGCAGGCATGTTGAACAGCAGGTGGCGTAGTTTCCCCATTTAGTGGGATTTTAACTACAACCTATTGAACTATGTTACATATACATATATATAAATATATATTATATATATAATATATATATATATATTTAAATATATATATAAATTATTAGTTACGGGTTTAAAGGAGCCTCTGTGTAAGTCAATAAGGAGCATATTTTAAATTATCAATTTCTAGTCAATGGAGAAATTGTTTTGTTTTTTATTTCTTGTCCACCTTTGGAGTTACATCATGATGGCAAGGTAACTACACAACCCAAACCTCTACCAAAGTGGTCTTGCAAATGTGGGGTTATTGCGTGTCTCGTCCCGTCCCCCGCTCATCCCGTCAGTCAACCCCTCCCCCCCCCCGTCCCGTCCGTCCCGTGCGTCCCGTTGCGGACCCCGTCGCAGTACACCGCCGTCCCCCCGTCCCGTCCCGTCCCCGTCCCGTCCCCGTCCCGTCCCCGTACCGTCCCGTCCCGTCCGTCCTGTTGCCCGTCCGTCGCAAACACACACACACACACACACACACACACACACACCGACACACACGCGCAGGAGACAAAGTGGGTGAAGTAAATTAAGGCAAGTCTTAATGGTTTTATCTATAAAATGCAGACTAGTCCTTTTATAATGTTGTTCTACGTATTTCTTATGCCTCCTCAGTGTGAAAACAAAAACAACATCAGCACTCAATGAATATTAGACAGCTTTCATGAAACATGTTGTGTGTTTTATTTGTTTATATCACATTATGTAGAGAATTGAAGACCTGTTTAGGAGGACAGGTCCTGTGCTCAGACCTCCACATGGAGACTGGTCTGATAAAAGGACATTCCTCCATGAGGAACAACATTTAATCTGTGTCTTCCTTTTTACCCTTCTATTTCTGCTGTACTCATGTGTTCATGGAAATAGCTGACATTTGTTTGTGTTGTGTGTGTGTGTGTGTGTGTGTGTGTGTGTGTGTGTGTGTGTGTGTGTGTGTGTGTGTGTGTGTGTGTGTGTGTGTGTGTGTGTGTGTGTGTATGTATGTGTGTGTGTATGTGTGTGTATGTATGTGTGTTCTCCATGGATCGCCACCTTGCCGTGGAGGAGAACCTTGTGTGTTCCAATGAACCTAAGAGCGATGCAGGGTCACCCATGGCGGTAAGGTCGAGGGGGAGGTTCCAGACGAAGTGCGATCGAAAGACCTCAACGGCGGAAGTGGCGGAGGATGATGTAAGTCACAACGGCACTGAAGGCGGATGAAGGCTGCAACAGAGGGTGGTCTCCAGTCGTCATGGATTCCATACCATTGGATTCAGGCCCCTTTCTGCCAAGGACCGTGTGGTGGCTGCAGGCGCATCAGTCTCCCCACGTTAAAAGACATCACGCGCAGGCGTCCTCCCGAATGGAACCTACCCATTTCACATCCTGGACAAAGAAAAAGTCCTGTGGCGTTCAGGAAGTGGTAACGGGGACAGGACAGTGAAGTCTCGGAGTTCCTAGTCACAACCTGGCACACAGGCGGTGGGTGTTTGATTCAGTCGTTAAGTTCTTGGACTGAGGCAGAAAGAGCTTCTCGGCAGCTGCACCCATGACTGAGCAGCCCCTATTCAGGGTCCACTCTGCTCACCCCAGTAGGGGAGGGGGTTAGAAAAGGTACCCCAAACATAGCCTGCCTCACAAAAATCCTGTCTGGAATATCGCATCCAGAGGGATCACCATTACGCGGTCAGAAACACAAAAAACAATTACGTATCGGAGCCTGGAATGTGCGGACCCTCACGGACAACCAAGCCAGTGATAGACCTGAAAGGTGAACTGCCATCATCTCCAGAGAGCTAAGGAGGTTCCAGATCGACATCGCAGCGCTCTCCGAGACCCGACTGGTGGATGAAGGGCAGCTAAAGGAGGAAAAAGGCGGATATACTTTCTTTTGGAAAGGAAAGCCTGCAAATGAGCCACGAATCCATGGTGTGGGTTTTGCTATTACGAACTGCCTCATTAGCCACCTCCATGAACTCCCTGTGGGCATCAACGAGCGCCTAATGACCATACGTCTGATGCTTGCCAGCAGTCAGATGGCCACTGTTATTAGTGCCTATGCCCCAACGCTTGATGCACAGGATGAAGTAAAGGAGACCTTCTATGCTGACCTGGACCTGAAATTGTATCCGTAAGGAGGACAAGTTAATCTTACTTGGAGATTTCAATGCCAGAGTGGGACGAAACCACCACCTATGGAGGGGCACGCTGGGGAGAGAAGGGGTTGGAAACACAAACTCCAATGGCATACTACTGCTAACCAAGTGCTCAGAGCACAACCTGGTCATTACCAACACACTTTTCCGTCAGAAAACCAAGTTCAAAACATCATGGATGCATCCTCGCTCCAAACTATGGCATCTCATTGATTACGTCATTGTCCGCTCCAAAGACCACCGTGATGTCCTTAACACCAGAGCAATGACCAGCGCAGACGACTGCTGGACTGACCACCGCCTCATTCGCTCCGTCATGTCCATCCGCTTAATGCGGAAAAGGAGGATGCAGAAAAGACAGAGCCGGCCAAAGCTTAACATCGAGCTGTTGTGTGACACTACCTACCAACAACAGCTGCAGGATGCTCTTAGCGCAGCCTTGCCCAAACAGTACCCGGAGGATACTGAAAAACACTGGGGCACACTTTCCATCATGAACTCCTGCAGAAACATCCTCGGTCTCGAAAAGCGGAGACATCAAGACTGGTATGATGAGAATGACATCGAGATCCAACAGCTCATCGACATCAAGCGGCAAACTTTTATTACCTGGCAGAATAACATTCACTGCAAGGTTAAAAGAGCAGCCCATGCCAAAGCGAAGGCAGCCGTCCAAACGCAAGTTAGGAAACTGAAGAACCAGTGGTGGACAAAGAAGGCTCTGGAGATCCAGCAGCTTGCCGACTCTGGAGATATGAGAGGATTCTTTGACGCCACAAGAGCGGTATATGGCCCCAGCCATCGCTGCCTAACCGCCCTTCGCTCTAAGGATGGGTTCTTGCTACTGAAGGACAAGGATGCAATAGCAAACAGGTGGAAAAAGCACTATAAGGACCTCTTAAACAGGGACACCATTCCTGAGATGGAGGCTCTTGAACAACTCCCTCAACCGCCCATAGTTGAAAACATGGGAGAACCGCCCAGCCTGGGTGAGGTGCTGGATGCCATTAGGAATATTAAAAACAACAAGGCTGCCGATGGCATCCCAGCAGAAGTCCTGAAGAAAGGCGGACCCGATCTTCTTAAGCACATCCATGCCCTGCTTCTCAAAATCTGGGACAAAGAGAAAATCCCTGCACAGCTTAGGGATGCCTTAATTGTCTCCATATTTAAGAAGGGAGATAAGGCAGACTGCGGAAATTACTGTGGCATTTCTCTCCTGTCCACCATAGGGAAAGCCCTAGCTCGGGTGTTGGCCAACAGACTCACCCCCCTGTCAGAAAGCATCCTTCCTGAGTCTCAGAGTGGATTTCGCCTAAACAGAGGCACTACCGACATGATTTTCACCACCCACCAACTGCAAGACAAATGCCGGGAACAAAATCTACCACTATACATGGCCTTCATAGACCTCACCAACCTACAGTTAGATTGTCAGGGCTGACATGCCAAAATAAATGTAATACTTATATATATAAAATAAATGGGCATTATGAATCACAAACTATTGCCATGTCGTTGCTAGCCAATGATTGAATTTAATCTAAAATTAAGGAAACTGAGAAATGAGGACATTTCCATCATTTTATATGGCCAAACCTCGTCTTACAGAATGGTCAGTTTGAACTGGATCGTCTGTTGTCAACATCACCGCCATATTTCTACAGGCACCGTGCCAAGAAATATGTCTGAGTCATAAGTATGGGGAGAATACAACTTTATCTGTTTTATAACCATTACTGCTACTGTATATAAGCATTTTGGTATGAAATCCCAATTTTTTTCTGTAACCAAGTATCCTATAGCTTAACATATCTACATGTCTGGTATTTATAACAAACAAAATCCTTTACAATTCTGTGAGTTATGATTATTTGAATAGTGGAGAGACCTCCAGTTTCAATAGACATCTGCTGTGAGAGACTCTCTGCTAACATACACTTGGTCCATTATATGGTCTTAGACTGCCATCTAGTGACCAAACACATTAATGATCAAAGTACTTTATGCACAAACTAGTCAACAATACTTCAGCTTAAAATAATTCCACACTATTGGTATTCATCACATTACCAGTGTCCCGCGTACCTTGAGAACCGTCCGATCAACCTCAAACTTGACATTCATATCACAAAGGGACTATGTATTGGTTTGTCCCTGTATGGCAGAAGCTGTCGTCATTGTCAACAAACCTCAGACAAATACTCTTCTAAAGTCCCCCTCCAGTCCATGTGTCAATGTCTATGCAACCCTTTTCTGTGACAGGGGTTGGAGGTGGGGGTCTTCTCTCCACTGCAATTACTATGGACTGGCCAGCATAGTATACAGTATATAATAGTGCAGTAACAAGATGAAGGCAATGTCTCTTGGTCAGAGGAGCACTAACATATCCTGTGTGAAGGAGAGGAAACTTCTGTGTGAAGAAGAGGAAACTTCTGTGTGAAGGAGAGGAGGAGAGGAAGCTTGTGTTTATGTTCCAACGTACTTCCTTCTAGGTTCACTCAGAGTGACTCCTCCTTCCTTCATGGCTTTCCTGAAGGACTGGACCTGTTGTTGGAAACACATAAAATATTTATAATGTATTAATTTATCAGACACTCTTTATCCAGAGTGACTTACAGTAAACAAGGTAAACACATATGTAACAGTTTAGTGGGATCCACTGGCACACTAACCAATAAGAAATGCCCTTACTTAAGGAAGTAAGGGCATTTCTTATTGGTTAGTGTGCGGCATCTCATTCATTAACACAGGTGTCCATGTTAAAGCGGTGCCAGCATTCTAAATGAGATTTGCCCAACAAGGTAAGATGTGTTCCTCAGCAAGAGTCTGTATGTTTACTGTGATACCGGGATGAATACAGGTTGTTCTAAACATGCTAAATGTACCTACATGAAGTAGTGATGCTTTGTACATGTGTTCAGTTAGTCATTTTGACATACCAAACAGTATATGGTTTACAACAAACTGCTGCTAATTCTGTTGTAGATGTGCTGAGGCTTGGATGTGTTACACCAAAAGAAGTGTCTGACCAGAGACTTGTGTATTCTTACCAAAATAAACTGTCAACAAAGAGAGAAGTGGTCTGGAACTGCATTAATCCACAATACAACACAACACAGATCAACCGTTACACATACATAGAATACAGAGAGACAGTGTTGTGTCTCAGTAACCTAGGATCACAGATAAACAATGAACCTAGACTCAGTAGAGTATCCAACAAATACATAATAAGTCATCTGTACATTAAAACTATATAAACTACAGGATGCCAGGTGAACAAATTAACCTGGCATCTGTCTAAATAACATGCTATCTAAATGACCTAATGACCTTTGCACAAGACTTCATGGCAGTGTTGTTGTGTTAGGTAATTGTATATTATAAGGATGAGTTCGGCTACGACGAGGTACAATACTTTAGGCTTTATTATACGGAATCTCACAGGAATGTTTGTTACACCGGGTCCCAATGGAATGTCATTCATTCAATCGCACGTTACATCCGTGAACATCACTTCCGGTGTCTGGGCGATACCAACCACAGGGGTGTCTAGGCTAAACCATTACACTGTGTATCTAGCAGGTTACACCACATCTCCCCTTTTAAGCAGTGTTGGGCAAGTTACTTTTCAAAAGTAACTAGTTATAGTTATTAGTTACTGCTCCAAAAACGTAATTAGTTACTTTACTTAGTTACTAAATTATGAAAGTAACTAGTAACTAGTTACTTAACTTTACTTTTTTAAAAAAAGAAGAAAAAATGTATAAAATAAAATAAAAATATATATATTATTTCCAAATGATTTTGATAGGCTATACATAAAAACGTTTATTTGTTTCTTCTTCTTTAGAAATATTTTCTTTCACATCAGGATGTAATGATCATTACACTCAGAGCAATACAATAACCCACCTATCTCCCACACTCCCTCCCAAGTCAGTTATCAGTTTGAATGAATTTGATGTCATTTGCATATAGATGTGAGTGGCCTTAATTTAACTGACAAAACTTTTTTTTAATTTTAAAATAAAAAACCTCTCACACTTATGCCAGTGTACAGTATTACACTCACTCACACACACACACACACACACACACACACACACACACACACACACACACACACACACACACACACACACACACACACACACACACACAGAGAGAGAGAGAGTTTTAGTGTTGCTCTGTGGCACAGTGAGAGAAAAGACCATTGTAGTCATTATGAAATGTAGTGGAACAATTAAACGTCTTTCTGCACCGTAGTGGCCCTGCTGCTTTCACCGCTATTTTGCTGACTAGTTCTCTGAAGGCAACAAACTCAACCGTTGCGATGGGAAGCATGTCCTCCTCAACAACATACCTGCCAATCAATCTGTTTAGTTGAGTCTGGGTGACATGCTGTGGCGATTTCGTTTTTTTGGCTGTTTAGATGGAGTAGCTGTAGCTCCATCTAGATCACTGCCGGTGGAGTCTTCTTTGGCGACTAGTTTTTATAACCCCATGTACTTTAGTTAGGTGCTTCAGGAGATTAGCATTGCTGTTACTCGATGTGGACAATGTTTTCTGTCACTGCAATGTTTTTAGCGCCCTTTATCCCCACAAATTCTAAATAATGGTTATATTTCCAAGCTGCAAACTAACACTACGCTGTCACTCAGCTGAGACTGTGTGTGTGCGGTAGTGGTGGTGGGTGTGTTGCTGTGTGTGTGTGTGTGTGTGTGTGTGTGTGTGTGTGTGTGTGTGTGTGTGTGTGTGTGTGTGTGTGTGTGTGTGTGTGTGTGTGTGTGTGTGTTAGCAAGGGAGGGTCTGTGTATGGCAAGACCCGCCCAACTCTGTCTCTGATTGGCTTAGGCTGACATTTTACCCCCTGTTAACCAATCATTACTCCTCTCTCTCTGGCCACTTTCACTTTCTCAAGTTAGAGTGAGAGGGATCGCTTGAATTTGCCTGTATCCATCCAAGCCTGCCTGTCCTGTTTAGATGACAGGCAAGCTGCTCTGCGGGGGAGACAGTTCAGTTGGATCACATAATGTAACGCAGTAACGCACCTTTTTAAATCACAGTAACTATAACGCCGTTACTGAATTGGAAAAGGTAACACGTTACGTTATTAGTTACCGCAAAAAGTAGTTGCGTTACGTAACACGTTACGTTAGTAACGCGTTAGTCCCAACACTGCTTTTAAGTAAAACAATAACTCTTCCTGTTTAGCTCAAAATACTTTAACAAGCCTACGTAAGCATAATATGAACTTCAAATAATCATTTGCACCAAAGCCTCAATAGCAATCAAATAACATAAACAGGTGCATCAAAACCAATACAAATACAAATACAATTTGTACAGTACAATCCAGTCTTTGGGGTTTCACTATTGGTCTCCCAGACCTTGTCCTGGGTATGCTGGACTGTGGGCTGGCCCTGGGTGTTGGGGCCTTTGGGGCTGACACAGGAGTGGGCACAGCTGCGTGCACTGGAGGATTCTCCAGTGTAGTGCTACTGTTCTCAGGCCCACCCATTGGAATCAGGTGGTGGCGGTTCCGCCGTACAGTCCCATGAGGTACATCGACCATGTAGGATTGTGGTGTTGCGTGTGCGCCAACCACAGTCCCTGTGACTCTTGCGTCAGTCACCCACACCTCTTGTCCTATCATTCCTTTTAACAGGACGTTCATGAAAGTCCTTGCGGGCTTGTTTCCAATGAGGGCCTGTGAGCAATTAGGGGTTAAGAGTCTTGCTCAGGGACAAATTTCATTTCATCGACACATATGCTGGCGTGGCCTGGAATCGTACCTGGGGCAACCAGGGCCTCTGGCTCCCTAGGCGGGCTCACTAACCACTCAGCTATGGCCGCGTCAGGCGTGAGTTTGCTGAGGACATGCGCCCGGTGGCGCTTGTCAAAGCTTTTCTGTTCCTCCAGTCTCATCTCCTTTTCCTTTGAGCTGACAGCCGCACTGTGAGGGAGAGACGGGTTCAGCAGTGATGGGAGGGTAGGCACAGTGGTCCTGAGTCTGCGACCCATTAGCAGTTCCGCTGGGCTGAAGCCGTTCTGGAGTGGAGTTGACCGGTATGCCAGCAAGGCAAGGTAGGGATCCTCAGCCTTTGTGTGGAGGTTTTTAACAGTCTGAACTGCGCGCTCAGCCTCACCGTTGCTTTGCGGGAACCTGGGACTGCTGGTGACATGTTGGAATCCATAGTTCGCAGCGAAGGTCGAGAAGCTACCTGCAGCAAACTGTGGCCCGTTGTCCGTCACCAAAATCTCAGCGACCCCGTGACGGGCAAACATAGATTTGAGATGGTCAGTGATATCAGCAGACTTTGTGAGGGAAAGGTTTGCTACTTCCACGTACCTGGAATAGTACATTTTCCCCTTCAAAGTGAACAAGTCTGCCCCTAGCTTCTGCCAGGGTCTCTCTGGGAGTTCTGTGGGGATGAGTGGTTCGGTGTGGTTTGTGCGCTCCCTAATGCACGGCCTACAGTTTCGGACCAGTTCATTGAGTTGCTGGCTTAGGCCAGGCCACCACACGCTTTGTCTAGCTCGCACCCGGCACTTCACCACTCCCTGGTGACCCTCATGTATCTTAGCTAGGACGTCGTTCCTCATGGCTGACGGAATTACCAGTCGCGTTTCCTTTAACAGCAGACCATCTTGGACTGTGAGAAAGGCACCTTTTGCCCAATACAGGTTCAGCAAACCATTACAGGAACTGTTCTCTCTCCAACCATCTTGACACATTTTCATGACAGCAGAGCACACACTGTCGGTCCTGAGATTCTCTCTCAGAGTATCCATGTAGGTGGCGCTCATTGGAAGATTGTTCATGATGCTGTCTACATAGATATTTGTGCTCTCCATGAGCTCATTGTCCGCACACGTTGCTTTGGCGCAACGGCGCACGCGACAGAGTGTCGGCTGTCCACAGGTTCTTTCCGGCGACGTGAGACATTGTGTATGACTACCCCATGAGCCTCATCCTGTATGCGTAGGGGTAGGGTGTCCAAGGCCTGGGCCCCCAGGAGACTCAGCAGCGGCTTGTGATCGGTCTCTAATTCAAAGTGCTGTCCTATGAGAAAGTCTCTGAAACGTTCACATGCCCATGTGAGTGCAAAGGCTTCCTTTTCGACCTGTGCGTACCTCTGTTCGACAGTTGTGAGAGAACGCGACGCATAGGCTACAGGCCTCCTTACATCACTCCATTTCTGCAGAAGCACTGCTCCCAACCCAAAGGAAGACGCATCCGCCGACACTTTAGTCTCCTTGTTCGGGTCGTACAGCGCCAGCACAGGTGTGGATGAAAGCTCCTGTTTCAGTCTGTTAAAAGCTCTGACTTGGTCAGCTCCCCAGAACCAGCAATTTTTCTTAGAAAGCAGTCCCTGAGTGCTTTGTCCTTCTCTGCTAGCTGTGGCACAAACTTTCCTAGCTGGTTCACCATGCCTAGGAAGCTGCGTAGCTCACTGACATTTGTCGGCTCAGCCAAGTCTCTGACCGCTGACATTTTGGCTGGGTCTGACCTCACACCCTTGTCCGAAATAATGTGGCCAAGGAACTTCACTTCCCGTTTAGAGATGTCACATTTCTCAACATTGAGTGTCATGCCAGCGCTCACCATTTTTTGCAGAACAGCATGAAGCCGAGAGTCATGTTCTTCTTGTGTGGACCCCCATATCAGCAGGTCATCCATATGACACACAACTCCTTCTAGGCCTTCAGTGACCTGTGTGACCATCCTGTTCTGGAAATGTTCAGGTGCAGAGGCTATTCCGAACGGTAGACGGCTTTGCTGTCTCCTCAGCCAACGGAATTTGCAATAACCCCATGTTGGCGTCGAGCTTGCTAAAGATTTCGGCTCCAGCTAGTGAGCCCAGGGTCTGCTCAACCGATGGGAGGATGTACTTTTCTCTGCGCACTGACTCATTTAGCTTGGTAAGGTCAACACATATACGTGGATCAGCATTATTTTTAGGCACCACCACCATGCCTGAGCACCAATCTGTGGGCTCTTCCACTCTGCTGATGACCCCTAACTTCTCCATGCGCTCTAGCTCTTTTTTGAATTTGGGCATTAACACATTGACTGCCAGAGTTTATTCATAATGTACTCACCCCTGTGCCAGCAATTTGCGTGTTTTAATTGTTTGTTTTAATTTTTTAATTTTTCATTCAAATAAATTCTCTGATTGTGGTGTTAAGCACATACGACAGTTCCACCAGTAGAGAGCAGCAAATCCACACATTGATCACCTCGCTCGCCCCCTCCCAAACAGGCTCACGTCACATCCGGTCATTCACCGGATGTTATGTTTTCGACAATCCCTGATCCGCTGATCGGCCTGAAAACGATGTGATACACGACGACGATGACTGGTAGTCACCCGGACCAAAGAAAATAGAAGTTGAGCCGTCCGTTCGTTTTTTATACCGTGTGAAAAAACGTGTTTTTCCCTATTCTGGCCGAAAATGACCGGAGAAAAACAATGTGACCCGGAAATGAAATCTGCGTTATACATCCGGCTCCGGGTGAGTGTGACGTAAGTGGAAAACGAAAGTGCTGATGAGAAATAAACAGAGCCGTGCGATCACAGATTAAACAATGAAAATTCAAAAGAACGCATCAATGCGTTCTTTTGAATTGCTGGCATGCAAGCGATGGATTTGAAAGAACGCATCAATGCGATCTTGGCAATCAATGTGTTAAAGGAAAAGGGATCCATTGTGGAGTCTTAAGCGAGTATGGCACTGCATCTGGCTTTAGCTTAATGGTGTAAGGCTGCTCTATCATGCCTAGACCGCTGCACAGCTTTGGATAGCTGTCTCTCAGGTTTTGCATGTTAATGCTGTCCAGGCGAGCTACTAAGCCCAACTTTACACTGGCTGACCTACCCAGCAGGGCTGTGTGTAGGCTCCTGATCACAAACACTTCCTCTACCGTCTGTTTCTCCCCCCTCTGCAGTAGGATGTCTGTGGCCCCCAACACGTCCAGTGGGGCACCACCTGGACCCAGCAGGGATTTAGTTGCTTTGTGTAGGGAGGGTTTGTTACTGGTGTACACTGCATTGAACACATAGTCTGGAATGACAGTCACATCCGCACCTGTGTCAATTTTAAATTGAACCTTTTCAGTTTTCAATAATACATTAATTTCCCTGCTGTCACTGACCCTAGTTTCTGAAGTGTCCACAGCCCTCCTATGAGACAAAGTGTTCATTAGAGAAGACCAATTATATGAAGATAGGTTGAAAATGGGTGAAGTCTGCCTAATGGATGTCTCATTACGAGAGCTATCACCCGAGTGCCCACTATAAAATCTTTCTAAAATGACAGGAGGTTTTTGAGACAGTTTGGGGGGTAGTTTTTCCTTTCCCAAGCCAAGCATCACTCTTTGAATGAAGTTCAAAGTGTTCTTCGTATCATTAGGTAGTTCAAATGTAGTGCATATACGTCAGGCCAAACAGCACAGTGCTGTCAGGCCAAACAGCACAGTGCTGTCAGGCCAAACAGCACAGTGCTGTCAGGCCAAACAGCACAGTGCTGTCAGGCCAAACAGCACAGTGCTGTCAGGCCAAACAGCACAGTGCTGTCAGGCCAAACAGCACAGTGCTGTCAGGCCAAACAGCACAGTGCTGTCAGGCCAAACAGCACAGTGCTGTCAGGCCAAACAGCACAGTGCTGTCAGGCCAGACAGCACAGTGCTGTCAGGCCAGACAGCACAGTGCTGTCAGGCCAGACAGCACAGTGCTGTCAGGCCAGACAGCACAGTGCTGTCAGGCCAGACAGCACAGTGCTGTCAGGCCAGACAGCACTGTGCTGTCAGGCCTGACAGCACTGTGCTGTTTGGCCTGACAGCACAGTGCTGTCAGGCCAAACAGCACAGTGCTTGAGGGAGGTTCTGGAGATTATCCATCACAATACCTCCTTCTAGGATGATGGCTGTTGACACTGGCTGAAGGTCGATACCATCTGAGGGAGGTGAATCTTCACTGCTCACAGTCAGCAATCAATCCCACCGATACCTCTGCCCAGGCGTCTTCACTTTGGCCGTCACAATCCTGTATAGCAGGGGTCTTCAACAGGGGGTCCGGGACCCCTAGGGGGTCCTCAGAGTTACTACAGGGGATCCGCCAAATCTTTGTGTGATATGATTTTTTTTTTACATTAACCACTTGAACCCTAGAATCCCTTTTTTTAGGAGAACTTTAGCCAAAAATACCAGATCTACAAGCTCACAACGCCTCGCGCTGCGAGGCGTTGTGAGCTTGTAGATCGGCTTTTTTTGGCAAAGGGATATGTAGACACTTTACACACATCTGCATTTAGTTTGATCAACATTGGTGCCTTTTGACGGTGTATTACTCATTGTAAACTTTTTTTGTTTTGTTATCAATTGTTTTTATTATCATATCAGCAATATAATTATGTTTAAATTAATACAGTTTCAACAAAAACAAGATACAAACACATAAGAACACAGAAGGTTAAATACCACCCCTCCCAGGACCAACAATGTATCCAAATGCAAGGGCCAAACACCATGCTCCAAACATCCCAAAACAAACTAGTAAGGCTACTTCTTGGCCTCAATCACAAAACCCATCTAACCCCTGCTCATCTAAACCCATCTAACCCCTGCTCACTTTGCTAGGGTTGGATGGCTTAGGGTTGGAAGACAGAGTACAGCAACTTGCTATGGGCCTGGTCTTCAAGATACACCACTACATTGGGATCCCCCTGTATTTGTCAAAATACTTCCAAAATGTTAACAAAGTCCATGATCATAACACCAGAGGCAGCTCCACAAATCATGTTCAACCCAGATTTGTCTCAACAAAGGGAATGAACTCGTTCTCATGCTATTCATGAAAAATGTGGAATGCCCTACCAAAAGGAGTAAAGGAGTGTAAAACCCTACTCACTTTCAAAACTGTCCTAAAGACAAACCTTCAGGTGTCACGATCACAGCCTCTACAGTGGGCCCATGTGACTGTTTGCCTCTGAGTGTGCCTCTGCCCCTCCCTTGCTCTGCTCCATGAGTCTGATTTCCCTGAATGCCATCACCTGTGAGGATCAGCTGAGCCTGGTTTGCTGACGAGCTGCTGTGTATAAAGACTGTGTTTCTGTGTGTGTTCAGTGCTGGGTCATAAGTTGTTTGTCAGGTTCCTTATCGTCATGTTTAGTGTATGTTATGAGTTCTGTATTGGTTGTTTAAACCTGCACTATTCCTACTAGTAAAGTTATGTTTGAGATCCTCATCTGCTTTGTCTGAGTTCCTGCTTTTGGGTCCTACCACACCAGTTCCTGACAGTATAACCCAGCCATACTTGGACCCAGCGGAACTCCCAGTGCTGAACTAAACACACCTTGGCCTTCATCTGACCTGGAGACCCTGCCCTACCCTCCTGCCCTGACTGACCTGCATGTGCCCTCTGCTCCACGTTGAGTATCGTCATGATGACCCGTGCCAGAGCCCTTGCTGGCCACTTTTTCCCTGTCCTTCGGATCCCGTCCCCCATTGGCAGTGGAAGACAGCTCCGGGGGGTTTTAGCCCCTTTCCCCTGCCTTTTGGACTCCATCTCTATGTCCTATGGCTGGCAGTGGAAGAAAGCTCCGGGGGGTTTCAGCCCCTTTCCCTGCCTCGCTGTTTGTGTCTACCCTACCCTGCCTGCCCGAGGGTCTCCGCATCCCACTCCCGTCATTCTGAGGCCTGTCCCGATTGGCCTGGAGGTACGTCTGGTAGCCGTCCCATAGAGGGGACGTACTGTCACGATCACAGCCTCTACAGTGGGCCCATGTGACTGTTTGCCTCTGAGTGTGCCTCTGCCCCTCCCTTGCTCTGCTCCATGAGTCTGATTGCCCTGAATGCCATCACCTGTGAGGATCAGCTGAGCCTGGTTTGCTGACGAGCTGCTGTGACTATAAAGACTGTGTTTCTGTGTGTGTTCAGTGCTGGGTCATAAGTTGTTTGTCAGGTTCCTTATCGTCATGTTTAGTGTATGTTATGAGTTCTGTATTGGTTGTTTAAACCTGCACTATTCCTACTAGTAAAGTTATGTTTGAGATCCTCATCTGCTTTGTCTGAGTTCCTGCTTTTGGGTCCTACCACACCAGTTCCTGACATCAGGAGGCTGCAATTAGAAAATGGCCCCTGTCTAAGTCTTAACCTACCCCCCCAACCCCCCCTCCCCTTTTTTTGTTCTTCTCTTGTACATATTTTTCACTCTTCATACCAGTAAGTAACCTGTAAGCTGATTGTATGACGTTCTGTATAGTAGTGTGTATATCTGTCTGTCTCTTATATGTATAGTAGTGTGTATATCTGTCTGTCTCTTATATGTCATCATGATTTGTGTGCATGGGGATCTCATCTTAAACAAGCTCAGTGCTTAATGAGTCTTCCAGTTTAGTAGACCTTGTATTGTGAATTTGTACTTCCATGTACTGATGTTCTCATGTCTTACTAAATAAAGTACATCAATCAATCAATGCCTATACCTGTGCAAGGTCACAAAACTGTATACAACACTTAAACCAAGCCCTTAAGCTTATCTGCAACGTTAGACCACATATCAATGTTCCTCTCACTTGCTCCATGTAATACTCATTGTAAACTTAATCAGCACACTAAAATATGTATCTGAAAACATTTTAGGTTACAAATAAGCAACTTGGTAACAAACATTCTTCCTAGTGGCCGTCTCTCTCTCCCTTGAGCAGCGTATAGTCTCTCAAATGGTCTTAGCCATGGTTCCACCTGGTTTTGCCACTTTCTCCATCTACAACCCGTACGTCTTCATAAACGTTCAGATTATCAAATATAAAGTGCTGAACCCACGGCCATGGATGTAACAAGTTGAATCGGGTGGGTCTGAGTACCCTTATATTCCGTATTGTTCAATAAAGAGCATTTTAATCCGATCGGTGGCCATTTTGTCCGAATTGTCTCCATAAGCTTTCGACTACGTGACCCTATCGGTTGGGAGGTGTATTGAACTATTGATACATTATCACTTTAGGAGAAAATGGCCGGCGATCCGATTAAAATGCTTTTTATTGAACAATACGGAATATACAGGTACTTAGACGCACCCGATTCAAATTGTAACATCCGTGGCCATGGGGTCAGCACTTTATATTTGAAATATGAACGTTTATGTAGATGTACGGGTTGTAATGGAGAAAGTGCCAAAGCTATTTTAGGGCTTAAAGAAATGGTCTCAGCAAGTAGTAACTTTTATAACATGTCCGTGTTGTTTCAAACCAGCAACCAACTCATAATGGCAGCAGTCAGTCAGATACACACAGTCACACTAGATAACACTATATACACACTAGATACACACATTCACACTTGATAACACTTAGTTACCTTATTGACCAAATGACTTAAATTAAAGAAATTAAAACGTGTTTTTTCCAAACAAACTTTCAACCAAGCTGTTGCTGATTGCTGAGTGAGTCACTTGCGCGGTGCATTATGCTCATATTAAGCCACGCCCAGCTCAAGTGACGTTACTGATCAATATAAAGTGTTCTAAAATACAAATAATAAGTAAACAATACTTAAACCACAGTGCAATTAATGTTTACTCGCTCTTGGTAAGTGTTCTAAAATACATATAATAAATAAATAATATTAATCACTATCACTAATTACTTTGAAGATGTTGATTATTATCACAAAACATATGGTACAAAAGGACCTTTGTTATACTTTGTCTATTCAAAAATAGCCGATCTACAAGCTCACAATGATTGTCAGCTTGTAGATCTGCTATTTTCAAAACGTGTGAAATTGGACATTCTGTATAATTTGTACTTTTAGTATATACATTTTATATTATAATGCCATTACTTTTGTACTTTTACTCAAGTATAATTTTGAATACAGTACTTTTAATTAGTACATGTGAAGTTTACTAATATAAAGTGTTCTAAAACACAAGTGCAATTAAATGTTACTCGCTCTGGGCAAGTAAACAAAGATATCTTGACTCAAAACAATAAGTAAATTGTATGTTTTAGTACAGATTACTTGATTAAACCTAGTATTGTAACAAATGAGTAAAGCTAACTCATTTATCTAAGTCTAGATAGCTATTGGATTTTACAGCACACACACACTCTCTCTCTCTCTCTCTCTCTCTCTCTATTTCTCATACTCTCTCACCCACACTGTCTCTCTCTCTCTCTCTCTCTCTCTCTCTCTCTCTCTCTCTCTCTCTCTCTCTCTCTCTCTCTCTCTCTCTCTCTCTCTCTCTCTCTCTCTCTCTCTCTCTCTCTCTCTCTCTCTCTCTCTCTCTCTCTCTCTCTCTCTCTCTCTCACACACACACACACCGCCAGCTCCGCTGGGGGTCTCTGAGCCTTGGAGACAGAAATAGACCAATGATAGACAGTCCCTTACATGTTTTACTGCCCGGCTGCTACTGGACACCACACACACACACACACACACACACACACACACACACACACACACACACACACACACACACACACACACACACACACACACACACACACACACACACACACACACACACACACACACACACACACACACACTCTCACACTCTCTCACACACACACACACACACACACACACACACACACACACACACACACACACACACACACACACACACACACACACACACACAAACACACACACACACACACACACACACACACAGGTTATTTGTGTCTCAGAGCGTTCAGGGCGTTCAGAGTTTGACTCAACAAAGTGAAACATTTGAACCTTTAAAACAGTGAGTTTTTTATTAATTCTTTCTGTTTAAACAACCTTGTTTTATCAGAGTGTGGATCTTTATATCTAACAACAGGTGGTTTCTATCAACAGGCGTCTTCAGGGATCAATATTCTACTAAGGATTAAAGGGTTCAACATGGCAGAAGCTTCAGTCACAACAAGGTGAGTTCTGAACCTTTTTAATGTCCAGGGTTCAAATCTGATCCCATTGTTTTGTTTCTTTGTTTGTTTTATTAGTCGTTGGGACCCTCATGTAGGCTGTGTTCATGTAACTTTGAGAGTGTACAAATGGAACCAAATGGACCCTTTGTACACTCTCAGAGTTACAGACCTGTAAGGGTCCATGTGGTTCCTATAACTCCGGGGACCCCCTGGAACCCATCAAGGACCGCCTGGGGTCCCCCGGACCTCAAGTTGAAAACCAGTGACTCATGTGATGACATCACACCGGTTCACTGATGATGTCACACTCATACATGTCCAAATATGGGCGTAAAACCAGCTGGTGTTCAGTGAGCTTGTAGATCTATGATTATTATTATTCTGAGAACCAGCTGGTGTTCCAAGTGACTGTCAGTGAGCTTGTAGATCAAATATCTTTATTTATTGTTTTATTATGTTTTAATGCATTGACATGAAAACAAAGAAAACATACTTATAGTGAATTGTATTTCTGAATATGTGGGTATTTACCAGTGGTAAAGTAACTAAGTACATTTACTCAAGTATTGTACTAAGTACAATTTTGAGGTATTTGGACTTTACCTGAGTATTTCCAATTGTCAGTACTTTTACTTCTACTCCACTACATCTCAGAGGCAAATATTGTACTTTTACTCCACTACAATTATTTGAAAACTTTAGTTACTAGTTACTTTGCAGATATAAATTGCATTATATTATGAAACAATCATTAACCACTTCAGCCCTATTTTATGCTATTTTTATATTGTGGTATTGCTACTTTTACTTAAGTAAAATATCTGAGTACTTCTTCCACAACTGGTATTTACTTTGACTTTGTTTACGATTACAATCAGACGCTGTTAATCCAGAGAGAGAGATAATAATAATATGACATCATCTAGAGAGAGATATAATAATAATATGACATCATCTAGGATCATAACCAGACTTTACTGTATCTTAAAGAATGCTTTGGCTCCACATCACTGCAGTAGTGTAAAGTAACTAAGTACATGTACTCAAGTACTGTACTTACAATTTGTTTTTGTTTTCTAACTCACTTCAGTATTTAAAATTGTCAGTACTTTTACTTCTACTCCACTACATCTCAGAGGAAGATATTGTACTTTTACTCCATTACAATTATATGAAAACGTTAGTTACTAGTTACTTTGTAGATTTAGATTATTATTACAAAACATACATTAACCACTTCAGCCCTAGCCTATATACATTTCGGCCATTTGAAAATAGCAGATCTACAAGCTCACAATGCATATTGTTAATCGGCTATTTTCAAAAGATGTTTTTTAACTTGTGAAATGGGATATTCTGCACAATGAGTACTTTTTTCAGGAATTCTACTTGTAACAGAGTAATTCTACATTGCAGTATTGATACTTTTACTTAAGTAAAACGTGTATACTTTTCCCACCACTGTGTATCATGTAAGACCTGGAGTGGATCTCAGACAGAGGAATGTGTTGGCTGAGTAAAAGTACTAAAGTACTGAGTACTAAAGGCTGAGTAAAGACCTGGAGTGGATCTCAGACAGAGGAATGTGTTGGCTGAGTAAAAGTACTAAAGTACTGAGTACCAAAGGCTGAGTAAAGACCTGGAGTGGATCTCAGACAGAAGAATGTGTTGGCTGAGTGTCTCAACAGAACCTGATCCGCTTAGCAACGCCACCGGTACTTTCCCACAGCATCTGCTAGCATATTTATACACTCAACTACTGAGTGCTTCAACTCTAGAGTATTTATACTTTAAAGTACTGACTGACCAGTGGTGGGGAAAAAAGTATTATACTCAAGTAACTCAAGTACTTAGTTACTGTCAACTACTGCTGGCTACAAACTCAACACAAAAATAGTAACAGTAACAGTTTTAAATAGATCTATATTGTGATAGTAATCATTACTATAGAGTGTTTGTTCAGTAACAGTGTTAAATAGATCTATATTGTGATAGTAATCATTACTATAGAGTGTTTGTTCAGTAACAGTGTTAAATAGATCTATATTGTGATAGTAATCATTACTATAGAGTGTTTGTTCAGTAACAGTGTTAAATAGCTCTATATTGTGATAGTAATCATTGCTATAGAGTGTTTGTTCAGTAACAGTGTTAAATAGATCTATATTGTGATAATAATCATTACTATAGAGTTTTTGTTCAGTAACAGTGTTAAATAGCTCTATAGTGTGATAGTAATCATTGCTATAGAGTGTTTGTTCAGTAATAGTGTTAAATAGATCTATATTGTGATAGTAATCATTGTTATATATATATAAAGACACAGTTACAGTTGGCTACTCTACTGTAGATGAATGCATGGACAAGTTTTTCTAGATCCTGCTGAGACATAAGTCCTTTAACCCGTGCTATATTTTTGAGGTTTTTGTAGCTGTTTAAATGTATTTCTGAGTCCATGACTACATCAAGGTTTTTGACGTGGCCATGCAGAGGTTTTTAATAGTGATTAGAGTTGGGCGCTGACTTTTAATCTGTCTTCCTTGGCTCCAAAGATTCCACGCACATCCAGTTGTTGATTTGTTCAATGCATTTACTCAGTGCTTGTATTGACCATAGTCCTCTGGATAGTCTGCATGACTATGGTAGCTTATTTTGTTGTTTTGCATAATCTGAGCTAGTGGGAGCATGTACGTAGATATTGAACAGTAGGGTCCCTAGAATGGATCCTTGCGGAACTCCGCCTGTGATTTCTGTCCGCACAGATGTGTAATTAACGAAAGATACAAAATAGTCTCTGTTCTCTAAATGTGATTCAAACCAGTATAGAACTGTGCCAGAACGTTTCAGTCTGTAGTAAGATATTATGGTCGACCGTGTCGAATGCAGCAGTGAGATCTAGTGTCTTTATTTAAGTAGAAGCAGTCTCTGTGCTGTGGTAGAAAACCTGACTGGAAGATATCAAGGCCATTGTTTAGTGTTAAGAAGCTGTTCAGTTATTGAAATACAGCTTTTTCAATGATTTTCTTAGAAACGGGAGGTTTGATATGGGCCTATAATTGTTTAATAGTGATGTGTCTAAATTATTTTTTTTTAAGAGTGGCTTAATGGCTGTTTTCAGGGCCTGTGTTGACACCTGGTCTGTATTAGATCTGAGGCCATGCAATTTGAATGTCTTTTTGAAAAGGCCTGTTGGCAGGATATCAGGATATCAAGGCAACAAGAATAGGATTTCAGATGCTGTATGATGTCTTACAAGTGTTCATGATTCACACACACATACACACACAAAAGCGCACACACACACACACACACACACACACACACACACACACACACACACACACACACACACACACACACACACACACACACACACACACACACACACACACACACACACACACACGGTTCCTAGCTAAATGACTCAATATAAGGTCAAGGTTGCCAATTTTGCACTAAAACCCTATTTTAATGTGTGTTTAAAACATGATACACATGATAAACATGTTGGAGTGTTTAAACATGATAAACATGATAAACATGTTGGAGTGTTTAAACATGATAAACATGATAAACATGTTGGAGTGTTTAAACATGATAAACATGTTGGAGTGTTTAAACATGATAAACATGATAAACATGTTGGAGTGTTTAAATATGATAAACATGTTGGAGTGTTTAAACATGATAAACATGATAAACATGTTGGAGTGTTTAAACATGATAAACATGATAAACATGTTGGAGTGTTTTCTGCTTTTTTTGTGTTTTCATATTATGAACATGATTTGGGTGACATCATCATACACAATGTCAGTTCTTCCTGGACTACAATGGACTACAATGGACTACAATGGACTACAATGGACTACAGCCCCCATGTTTCCTGTAGTTCCAGTCAGACTCTCACCTTGTTAAGACTGCCCTAAGGCAGTGGTTCTCAACCTGTGGGTCGGGACCTCCAGGGGGTCCCCAAATGATTTTGGAGGGGTCCCCAGGTACAGACAGTAAAGTGACAATTTAAGGACTTCTCAGACGAAAATAAGAAAAAAATTTAAGAATAGAAAATAAATGAATATGAATCATTACTGCATCAAAAGTAATCTATAAACTATACTATACAAACTGGCCAAATTGTCAAATAATATAAGAAAGGGGCAAAAATTGTGAAAATAGCTGATCTACAAACTCACAACACCATGCAACACGAGTCACTGTGAGCTTGTAGATCAGCTATTTTTTGAAAAATAGATAAGGACGCTACGGCTCCCCGCCCTCCAAGTGACGTGCTGACCAAATTAAGCCCTGAAGATGACATCAAAGCCTACCTCGAGCTGTTTGAACGGACGGCTGCTCGGGAGTATTGGCCAGCAGTAGACTGGGCCAGCATTATCGCCCCGTTTCTGACGGGAGAAGCCCAGCGCGTCTGCTGCGATCTCTCCCTGGCCGACGCCCGAGACTACAATAAGCTAAAGGCTGCCATATTCTCCAGCCAGGGCTACAGCCTGCCTGCCAGGGCTACAGCCTGCCTGCCAGGGCTCAGCGCTTTCACAATTAGAACTAGTGTGCAGCCCAGCCCCCACGGCCGCAGGTCGCGGCCCTAACGCGGCTCACTCGCGGTTGGCTCACCAGTGCGGGGGAGCCCCGTGGCTTGAAAGACCGCTCATTGCCGCCGGAGGCTCGTAAGTACGCGTCCCAAGTTAGTCCTGCCTCGGTAGATGACCCCGTGGCCCTGCTCGAGAACTACCAGGTTAGCTCGGAAATGCTGAGGACAACAAGGATGGAGACGCAGAAACCCGCCCAGGAAGAGTGACCTAGCCGAGATCGTCGGAGAGGAACGCCGACCCCTCCACAGCCACAGACTGAGAGAGCACCTCGGGCGTCCCAGCCCCAGAGGAGGTGCTACGTCTGTGGTCAGGCAGACCACATCTCATGGGCCTGCCCAGATGGAGACAGAGACGTGTCCATGCCGTCTGCAGCGAGCTCCGAGACTCCCAGAGGTGACCCTGTCGTTCCAGTTGGCGTCGTCCCGAACCTCCCGGTACCACTACTGATCGGGACTGACTGCGTCATCTTCGACAGGTACTGGTTGCCCGGCTTGCGTACAGGGCCACCCCGACGAGGACGACGCCAAAGTCGCCGCCCAACTCCCAGGGCCGCATGTTCGGCTTTCCGGCCCATGTCGCGTCCGGGAATTCCAAGTGGGGGAGAAGGTCCTGGTTCTAGTGCCTAGCAGTGAGTGTAAGTTCCTCGCTAAGTGGCAGGGACCTTATGAAATCGTGGAGAAGGTGGGCCCGTCAACTACAGGGTAAGCCAGCCGGGCGAAAAGGTCATCAGTTGTACCATGTAAATATTCTTAAAAAATGGACCCCGGCTGGACCTCTGCCCTCCTCGGCCCTGTTAACGTCCGTTTCTCCCCAGGCCCCACCCCCAGTCATCATAGGAGAGGACCTCGCACCCGCACAACTCCAGGACATCAAGGAGATGCTGGGTCGGAGCGGGGATGTTTTATCCGACCTCCCCGGCCGAACCAGTGTCATCCAGCATGATATCCAAACCTCACCAGGGGAGGTGGTGAGGCAACGCCCTACCGCATCCCGGAGGCCGGAAGGGAAGCGTTCAGAGAGGAGGTCAAGATGATGCTGCAGCTAGGCGTCATGGAAGAGTCCTTCAGCCCGTGGTCCAGCCCAATAGTGATTGTGCCGAAACCAGACGGCTCACTAGGGTTCTGTAATGACTTTCGCAAACTCAATGAGGTCTCCGTCTTCGATGCCTACCCCATGCCCCGGGTGGACGAGTTGATCGAGCGGTTAGACCCCGCCCGATTCGTCAGCACCTTAGGCCTGACCAAAGGCTATTGGCCGGTGCCCCTGACCGAGAGGTCCGAATCAAAGACGGCTTTCACCACCCCAGACGGTCTCTTCCAATACACGGCCCTCCCATTTGGTGTCCACGGAGCCCCCGCTACATTCCAGCGCCTGATGGACAGAGCGCTCCTAACCCTGTATGACTTAACCCGACAGAAGTTGCCAAACCATGTGAAATGGACAGAGGAAAGTGAGCGGGCCTTCCAGACGCTAAAGAGGGCCCTCTGTGAGGAGCCATTGCTGGTGGCCCCTGATTTTAAGAAGCCCTTCATTCTCCACACGGACGCGTCCGGGACGGGTCTGGGAGCCGTCCTGACCCAGGTTATCGACAGGGACGAACACCCGGTGACGTTCATCAGTAGAAAACTGTTAAAACATGAGAGGAATTATGCAACGGTGGAGAAGGAGGGCCTTTCAGTGATATGGGCCATTCACCACCTTCGATACTATCTCTGGGGTCGAGAGTTCACCCTTATCACTGACCACGCCCCGCTGAAGTGGATGGCCACTAAGGGAGGAGTGAGTGAGGAGCCTAGAGTCCAGCACCTCAGACCCGTTGCCTAGGGCAACTGGTTGAGGGGCGGTACGTGCCACTCTGCATCCTCAATCAGTTGGAAATGATGACACCTGTGTGCTGGGCAATCAGAAGGCAGCTGGGCTGAGTTTACAAAAGCAGCTCACTCAGGCTCACTCACTCCTGACTCTCCTGGGGAAACACAGTCCGGCGGTAAGCGATACACTCCACTCATTTCTCAGTGTTATTAGAGATCAATGCTATGTTTGAATACAAGGCTCATGTTATATTTATTTTGTTTTGTAGGCAATGTACGAGCGCTCATGAAGCCTGCACTGCTTCACCTTAAACCCTGCTAACCCCTGATGTGGGAAGAACCTACGTTTGTTTTTGCCTGAGATGCATGCCCCATGACCTGTTAAGTTTTCCTTCAATAAATTGAGCTTTAATGCCTGAACTGTTTCTGTTCTCTGTGCCGGGTTGGGGTCAGACACCACAATATATATATATATATATATATATATATATATATATATATATATATATATATATATATATATATATATATATATATATATATATATATATATGGGGTAAAGAAAAGAGGGGAGGGGGGGTGGCCTGTCTAAGGTTTTTTGAGGTCAAGTTGTTATTGGCTGCAACGTTTATGCACCTGCTTGTCAATTCATGCCTTAAAAATGATTGTCCGTTATTTTTAATCAGATATCTGATACTTTGATACTTTGATATTTTGATTGTTCGGGGACCACTTGGACCCCTTCCAGGACCCCTGGGGGTCCCTGGACCACACGTTGAGACCCTCTGGCCTACTGTACTGTTTATGGACTGTAGGAGTTCAGCCTCATAAACCCAGACACCCTGCATGCTTTAAAATAGACACACTGGCGTGTGTGTGTGTGTACACAAAGGTCAGCACAGCACTGACCTAGTTCAAAACCCATTTATAGTAATGATTCATAGCTGGTAATTAATGTATTTAAAATACATACTGTAGAGATTAACTAAAACATGCTGGGTTAAAAACAACTCAATTAGGGTTGTAATTTAACCCAACGCCAGGATCAATAGTGGACCAGCCCAGCAGTAGTTCAATATTATATATATATATATATATATATATATATATATATATATATATATATATATATATATATATATATATATATATATATATATATATAATGGGTTCTCCATTTTAACCCAGCAGATCTGATCTGATTTATTATTTGATTTATTTGATTTACACAACATGTTTTGTATTCATATACAGGATATACATACACGTGTGTGTGTGTGTGTGTGTGTGTGTGTGTGTGTGTGTGTGTGTGTGTGTGTGTGTGTGTGTGTGTGTGTGTGTGTGTGTGTGTGTGAGTGTGAGTGTGAGTGTGTGTGTCCATTGTGCAGAAGAACAACACCCCCAGATCCTAGAGGTCAGCTAAGGTCAGATGCCCTCTGGGAATTATCCTTTGAACTGGACATCTAGTGTTAGGGCAACCACTCTGTAGACCACTCAGTATCCAAACTTATCTCTGTGTGTTTGTGTTCAAATTGGGCTCTGTAAGTCCATAAATGTGTATCAATTTACCACAAAATACAGTTTGAAATGATCTGGGAGGTGGGTGTACTGGTATTTAGTTTGATAGGTGAATAGACATGTTTGGAGTACATTTATATTGAAAACAGAGGTGAGGACAGGTCCAGTGGACTGGAATTTGTTGCTAATCTGACAAACCTTTTTCATAGTATATATCATTTATGAATAGAAGAAGGATAGTTTCTAGACTACTAGCCTACACAATATTACAGTAGGTTAAGGTAAGGATATATTAGGCTGTAGTAAAGGGTTTTTAGACAGTCTCTGTTTAAGACTGGGCTGATTTTTCTAATAATCCTCACTGATTCTGAAACCTTTTTTGTTACCTGGTCCATGTGTTCTTTAGGGTTAGGGTTAGGGTTAGGGTTAGGGTTAGGGTTCTGGTCCATGTGTTCTTTCCAGCTGTATTTTTCATCAATCATTATTCCCAAGAATGGGGTGGAGGCTACTCTACTTATGTCCATACCCTCAATACTGAGCTTAGCTTCCTCTGGGTTGAATTTCTTCCTGCTAAAAAATATTATAAATGTAGTTTTCTTTATGTTTAATGACAGTTTATTAAGTTGGAACCATTTGGAGAGTATTTGCAAACCTTGATTATCTTCATTGATGAGAGAATAGTTTTTTTTGTGGTAAAGGATGAAAGGAGACACTTGTGTCGTCGGCAAATAGGATTGAAAACTAAGTATTTGAGGCTGCCGGTAGATCGTTTATATAAATTAGAAATAGCAGTGGGCCAAGAATCGATCCTTGCGCCACTCCACATGATAATATTGCTCTGGATAATGAAGTATTTTTGACTGTCTGTCAGTGAAGACAGGACCACCAAACAGCAGTATATTATAATTGACCGCGTCAAAAGCCTGGGAAAGGTCTAGAAAAAGTCCCAGCGCATATTCCTTGTTATCTAGTGCATTTGATATTCAAGTAAAGCCATGTAAGCCGAGTGTTTTTTACGGAAGCCATATTGACGATTATAAAGTATATTATATGAGTTTATATGTTGGAGGATTCTTTTGTAAACATTTTTTTCTAGGATTTTTGAAAAAGACTATATTGATATAGGGCGATAAGTGGTTGTGATCCTCTGATTTAAAAAAAGGGACGACTTTAGCTATTTTTAGGTCACTTGGTACCAGTTTTCAGTGAGATTGTACAGATAACAGTTAGTGGGTCTATGATAGTTTTTTTACCTCCTTAATAAGTGAAGTTCTGATTTCATCATGGCCGGCTGCAGTTGGTTTCAGCTTATCTATGATGTCCAGTACCTCCTGTGGGGCAGGGCATTCACAGTTATCATATATTGATGTCCAGTACCTCCTGTGGGGCAGGGCATTCACAGTTATCACATATTGATGTCCAGTACCTCCTGTGGGGCAGGGCATTCACAGTTATCACAACCATCACTATAGTCCAGGGGACTTCCATCTCTCTTTGAACTTTTGGGCTATATCTTGGGGATCTGTGATGGTTTTCCCAAAACCAAATGTCAAATCTGTAAAATTATTTTTAATGAAATACCCATGTCTCTTAAACAGTTAAATTACAAACCCAGTTAAAATACATCCTATATTTGGTCATGCAAATAATATAATATGCAATAAACACTTTTAAACAATGTTAGAATCTTAGAAAAATATTGTATTGTTATAACAATTGACAATAAAGTGCAAAAGATTCAGTTCAATGAAGTGCAAAACTTTCTTAACAATACAACTGAACATTTATGCATGTATGGTTAGCCTGTAAACAACACACATTAGAACAAACACGTCCTAACAGCATCCTAGCAGATCTACAAGCTCATGCCACGCTCTGAGCTTGTAGATCTGCCATTTCTTAAAAACCTCGTTTTTTTTACTCTAATTATTTTCTTCTGGGGGTCCCTGGAACAACATATTTTGAGATTGGGGTCCACGGCTAAACACATATTTTTGGGGGTCCTTGACATGAAAAGGTTTGAGAACCACTAATAGCAACATACGTTTTTTTCAGAAAACTGATTTAGAAGACATTTGTAGAATCGGGTATTCCCAAAAAGGCTTGACATTCCCAATAAGGGTATCCCACCCTCACCACAGATTACCTTTTTTTCTCTTAACATAGGCAATTAATAAAAATGTGCATCTGGCACTCGCCCTAACCCAAGCAGCATCTAAAGGGCATGTTTGTGTCAGACATGATGAAAAACAGTAAATATAAGGATAAGGATAATTCCTTTTAACAAGTCGTTCATGAGGTCTTGTTTCCAAGGAGAACCTGTGAGCAATTAGGGGTTAAGAGTCTTGCTCAGGGAAAATTTTCATTTCATCGACACATATGCTGGCCTGGCCTGGAATCAAACCTGGGGCAACCAGGGCCTCTGGCTCCCTAGGCAGGCTAACTAACCACTCAGCTATGGCCGCCCCTATAATATATGACTGTTTCATACTGGCTATGTAATTAAGATAATCCTCCAACATGATCACACACATGTACTGCTCCTTTAGGTGATCCCAACTACAGGAAACTACATGTACTGCTCCTTCAACTACAGGAAACTAAGATGTGCAAATAAACATTTTAACAAATTATCTTCAAGTATCCACCATTTAGCTCTTTCACTCGTGTGTATATATATATATATATTATATATATATATATATATATATATATATATATATATATATATATATATTATAATATATAATATATATATATATATATATATATATATATATATATATATATATATATATATATATATATATATAATATATATATAATATATTCATATATAATATACTCACTTGGCACATAACCTGCTCATAAAATACTTTGTTTGAGCATGAGGTAACATTTTGGATGAAAAGTAGGTAGCGCATACACACACACACACACACACACACACACACACACACACACACACACACACACACACACACACACACACACACACACACACACACACACACACACACACACACACACTTCAAAAATCCATTTGATTTAACCAGATAGAACTCTACTCTGAGCCTTAGAGCAGCAGAAGAAAAAGAAAAGAAAGGATCAAGTCCACAATATAGTATTCTGAACATGAACACAATTCACAAATCCAGAATCTACTCTACCATCTACTACAATATATATACTATACCATCTACTATCTCTACTCTACTCCATCTCTACTCTACTCTACTCTGACTACTCTACTCTGACTACTCTACTCTGACTACTCTACTCTAACTACTCTACTCTAAATACACTACTATCTACTATCCAGATAGAACTCTACTCTGAGTCAATGAGAAAGAGAATAGAACAGGAGGAGCAGAAGAAGAAGAAAGAGAATAGAACAGGAGGAGCAGAAGAAGAAGAAAGAGAATAGAACAGGAGGAGCAGAAGAAGAAGAAAGAGAATAGAACAGGAGGAGCAGCAGAAGAAAGAGAAAAGAAAAGGATCAAGTCCACAAGCCTCTACCTGCAAGCATGTATTGCTGAACACAAGAACGTAACAGGTTTTGTCTCCTCTCCTCCCATTTCGTACATCTCTTTTTGGAGGAATTTCTAACCCTAGGGTTAGAAAATAGCACCGAAGTGTGACGTCACTGCCACTAGAGGGCGCTGTTCCATGGGTTCGTGGCTTTATTTTTTGTGTTGAAATCCCCATTTGGGAATCTTAGATCACGTCATATAAGAACTGTGTTCCAAACATAAACACACCACCCTGGCGATTCTGTCAGGGGGGTGGCTCTGCATCGTTTATGATATTCATTCATATTTGATACAGCCTGTTTCTGGCAAAAATGAAATTAATTCTGCCTTAAAAGTCTTAAGAACTATTACTTCCGGGTCTGATATCACTGTCCCTACAGCAGCCGCGTTTATGGGAAATGTAGTCTTTGGGTCGTTTAGTCATTTCTAGTGTTTATATTGTGTTACTCTTTGGGTAAATGTGTACATTTACACCTTCAGTCGATGCTTCATATCATATGAGTAAAACCAGGGTGGTGTGTTTATTTTTGGAACACAGTTCTTATGATGTGATCTAAGATTCCCCAATGAGGATAACAATACAAAAAGTAAAGCCACAAACCTGCGGAAAAGCGCCCTTTACTGGCAGTGATGTCAGGACTTCGTGCTCTATTGGGTAAACAAATAATATACATGTTGGGTACAAAAATAACCCAATACCATATAAATAACCCAGAAGGGGTTAAACATTTCATAACTCCATGGTTGGGTAGATGAAATAACCCACTGGTTTTTAGAGTAACTATTAACTGTAGGTACTTTTACTGTAGACATTAACTGTAGGTACTTTTACTGTAGACATTAACTGTAGGTACTTTTACTGTAGACATTAACTGTAGGTACTTTTACTGTAGACATTAACTGTAGGTACTTTTACTGTAGACATTAACTGTAGGTACTTTTACTAGTAGGCTATATGGTGCTCATGTCTTGGTTGAGACTGTCCTCCATCACATTCAATAATAATTAGACCTATTTGATCCCATGGGAGAAATTCTGTTCTCAGTTACAGTAGGTGTCCAGTGTATTGCATAGGGACAGGGTCAGTGTATTGCATAAGGACAGGGTCAGTGTATTGCATAGGGACAGGGTCAGTGTATTGCATAAGGACAGGGTCAGTGTATTGCATAGGGACAGGGTCAGTGTATTGCATAAGGACAGGGTCAGTGTATTGCATAGGGACAGGGTCAGTGTATTGCATAGGGACAGGGTCAGTGTATTGCATAAGGACAGGGTCAGTGTATTGCATAGGGACAGGGTCAGTGTATTGCATAAGGACAGGGTCAGTGTATTGCATAGGGACAGGGTTAGGGTTAGTGTATTGCATAGGGACAGGGTCAGTGTATTGCATAGGGACAGGGTTAGGGTCAGTGTATTGCATAAGGACAGGGTTAGGGTTAGTGTATTGCATAGGGACAGGGTCAGTGTATTGCATAGGGACAGGGTTAGTGTATTGCATAGGGACAGGGTCAGTGTATTGCATAAGGACAGGGTTAGGGTCAGTGTATTGCATAGGGACAGGGTTAGGGTTAGTGTATTGCATAGGGACAGGGTTAGGGTCAGTGTATTGCATAGGGACAGGGTTAGGGTTAGTGTATTGCATAAGGACAGGGTTAGGGTTAGTGTATTGCATAGGGACAGGGTCAGTGTATTGCATAGGGACAGGGTTAGGGTCAGTGTATTGCATAGGGACAGGGTTAGGGTTAGTGTATTGCATAGGGACAGGGTTAGGGTCAGTGTATTGCATAGGGACAGGGTCAGTGTATTGCATAGGGACAGGGTTAGGGTCAGTGTATTGCATAAGGACAGGGTCAGTGTATTGCATAGGGACAGGGTCAGTGTATTGCATAGGGACAGGGTCAGTGTATTGCATAGGGACAGGGTCAGTGTATTGCATAGGGACAGGGTCAGTGTATTGCATAGGGACAGGGTCAGTGTATTGCATAGGGACAGGGTTAGTGTATTGCATAGGGACAGGGTCAGTGTATTGCATAGGGACAGGGTCAGTGTATTGCATAGGGACAGGGTTAGGGTCAGTGTATTGCATAGGGACAGGGTTAGTGTATTGCATAGGGACAGGGTCAGTGTATTGCATAGGGACAGGGTCAGTGTATTGCATAGGGACAGGGTCAGTGTATTGCATAGGGACAGGGTTAGTGTATTGCATAGGGACAGGGTCAGTGTATTGCATAGGGACAGGGTCAGTGTATTGCATAGGGACAGGTTCAGTGTATTGCATAAGGACAGGGTCAGTGTATTGCATAGGGACAGGGTTAGTGTATTGCATAGGGACAGGGTCAGTGTATTGCATAAGGACAGGGTCAGTGTATTGCATAGGGACAGGGTCAGTGTATTGCATAAGGACAGGGTCAGTGTATTGCATAGGGACAGGGTCAGTGTATTGCATAGGGACAGGTTCAGTGTATTGCATAAGGACAGGGTCAGTGTATTGCATAGGGACAGGGTTAGTGTATTGCATAGGGACAGGGTCAGTGTATTGCATAAGGACAGGGTCAGTGTATTGCATAGGGACAGGGTCAGTGTATTGCATAGGGACAGGGTCAGTGTATTGCATAGGGACAGGGTCAGTGTATTGCATAGGGACAGGGTTAGTGTATTGCATAGGGACAGGGTCAGTGTATTGCATAGGGACAGGGTCAGTGTATTGCATAGGGACAGGGTCAGTGTATTGCATAAGGACAGGGTCAGTGTATTGCATAGGGACAGGGTCAGTGTATTGCATAGGGACAGGGTCAGTGTATTGCATAGGGACAGGGTTAGTGTATTGCATAGGGACAGGGTCAGTGTATTGCATAGGGACAGGGTCAGTGTATTGCATAGGGACAGGGTCAGTGTATTGCATAGGGACAGGGTTAGTGTATTGCATAGGGACAGGGTCAGTGTATTGCATAGGGACAGGGTCAGTGTATTGCATAGGGACAGGGTCAGTGTATTGCATAGGGACAGGGTCAGTGTATTGCATAGGGACAGGGTTAGGGTCAGTGTATTGCATAGGGACAGGGTCAGTGTATTGCATAGGGACAGGGTCAGTGTATTGCATAGGGACAGGGTTAGGGTCAGTGTATTGCATAGGGACAGGGTTAGGGTCAGTGTATTGCATAGGGACAGGGTCAGTGTATTGCATAGGGACAGGGTCAGTGTATTGCATAGGGACAGGGTCAGTGTATTGCATAGGGACAGGGTTAGGGTCAGTGTATTGCATAGGGACAGGGTCAGTGTATTGCATAGGGACAGGGTCAGTGTATTGCATAGGGACAGGGTTAGGGTCAGTGTATTGCATAGGGACAGGGTCAGTGTATTACATAGGGACAGGGTCAGTGTATTGCATAGGGACAGGGTCAGTGTATTGCATAGGGACAGGGTCAGTGTATTGCATAGGGACAGGGTCAGTGTATTGCATAGGGACAGGGTCAGTGTATTGCATAGGGACAGGGTTAGGGTCAGTGTATTGCATAGGGACAGGGTTAGGGTCAGTGTATTGCATAGGGACAGGGTTAGGGTCAGTGTATTGCATAGGGACAGGGTTAGGGTCAGTGTATTGCATAGGGACAGGGTCAGTGTATTACATAGGGACAGGGTCAGTGTATTGCATAGGGACAGGGTCAGTGTATTGCATAGGGACAGGGTCAGTGTATTGCATAGGGACAGGGTCAGTGTATTGCATAAGGACAGGGTCAGTGTATTGTATAGGGACAGGGTCAGTGTATTGCATAGGGACAGGGTCAGTGTATTGTATAGGGACAGGGTCAGTGTATTGCATAGGGACAGGGTCAGTGTATTGCATAGGGACAGGGTTAGTGTATTGCATAAGGACAGGGTCAGTGTATTGTATAGGGACAGGGTCAGTGTATTGCATAGGGACAGGGTTAGGGTCAGTGTATTGCATAGGGACAGGGTCAGTGTATTGCATAGGGACAGGGTTAGGGTCAGTGTATTGCATAGGGACAGGGTCAGTGTATTGCATAGGGACAGGGTCAGTGTATTGCATAGGGACAGGGTTAGTGTATTGTATAGGGACAGGGTTAGGGTCAGTGTATTGCATAGGGACAGGGTCAGTGTATTGCATAGGGACAGGGTCAGTGTATTGTATAGGGACAGGGTCAGTGTATTGTATAGGGACAGGGTTAGGGTCAGTGTATTGCATAGGGACAGGGTCAGTGTATTGCATAAGGACAGGGTCAGTGTATTGTATAGGGACAGGGTCAGTGTATTGTATAGGGACAGGGTTAGGGTCAGTGTATTGCATAGGGACAGGGTTAGGGTCAGTGTATTGCATAAGGACAGGGTCAGTGTATTGTATAGGGACAGGGTTAGGGTCAGTGTATTGCATAGGGACAGGGTCAGTGTATTGCATAGGGACAGGGTCAGTGTATTGCATAAGGACAGGGTCAGTGTATTGTATAGGGACAGGGTCAGTGTATTGCATAGGGACAGGGTCAGTGTATTGCATAAGGACAGGGTCAGTGTATTGTATAGGGACAGGGTCAGTGTATTGCATAGGGACAGGGTCAGTGTATTGCATAAGGACAGGGTCAGTGTATTGCATAGGGACAGGGTCAGTGTATTGCATAGGGACAGGGTCAGTGTATTGCATAGGGACAGGGTCAGTGTATTGCATAGGGACAGGGTCAGTGTATTGCATAGGGACAGGGTTAGTGTATTGCATAGGGTCAGGGTTAGTGTATTGCATAGGGACAGGGTCAGTGTATTGCATAGGGACAGGGTTAGTGTATTGCATAGGGTCAGGGTTAGTGTATTGCATAGGGACAGGGTCAGTGTATTGCATAGGGACAGGGTCAGTGTATTGCATAGGGACAGGGTCAGTGTATTGCATAGGGACAGGGTCAGTGTATTGCATAGGGACAGGGTCAGTGTATTGCATAGGGACAGGGTTAGTGTATTGCATAGGGACAGGGTCAGTGTATTGCATAGGGACAGGGTCAGTGTATTGCATAGGGACAGGGTCAGTGTATTGCATAGGGACAGGGTCAGTGTATTGCATAGGGACAGGGTCAGTGTATTGCATAGGGACAGGGTTAGTGTATTGCATAGGGACAGGGTTAGTGTATTGCATAGGGACAGGGTCAGTGTATTGCATAGGGACAGGGTTAGTGTATTGCATAAGGACAGGGTCAGTGTATTGCATAGGGACAGGGTTAGTGTATTGCATAGGGACAGGGTCAGTGTATTGCATAGGGACAGGGTCAGTGTATTGCATAGGGACAGGGTCAGTGTATTGCATAGGGACAGGGTTAGTGTATTGCATAGGGACAGGGTTAGTGTATTGCATAGGGACAGGGTCAGTGTATTGCATAGGGACAGGGTCAGTGTATTGCATAGGGACAGGGTCAGTGTATTGCATAGGGACAGGGTCAGTGTATTGCATAGGGACAGGGTTAGTGTATTGCATAGGGACAGGGTCAGTGTATTGCATAGGGACAGGGTCAGTGTATTGCATAGGGACAGGGTCAGTGTATTGCATAGGGACAGGGTCAGTGTATTGCATAGGGACAGGGTCAGTGTATTGCATAGGGACAGGGTCAGTGTATTGCATAGGGACAGGGTTAGTGTATTGCATAGGGACAGGGTTAGTGTATTGCATAGGGACAGGGTCAGTGTATTGCATAGGGACAGGGTTAGTGTATTGCATAAGGACAGGGTCAGTGTATTGCATAGGGACAGGGTTAGTGTATTGCATAGGGACAGGGTCAGTGTATTGCATAGGGACAGGGTTAGTGTATTGCATAAGGACAGGGTCAGTGTATTGCATAGGGACAGGGTTAGTGTATTGCATAGGGACAGGGTCAGTGTATTGCATAGGGACAGGGTTAGTGTATTGCATAAGGACAGGGTCAGTGTATTGCATAGGGACAGGGTCAGTGTATTGTATAGGGTTAGGGTCAGTGTATTGCATAGGGACAGGGTCAGTGTATTGCATAAGGACAGGGTCAGTGTATTGTATAGGGACAGGGTCAGTGTATTGCATAGGGACAGGGTCAGTGTATTGTATAGGGTTAGGGTCAGTGTATTGCATAGGGACAGGGTCAGTGTATTGCATAGGGACAGGGTCAGTGTATTGTATAGGGTTAGGGTCAGTGTATTGCATAGGGACAGGGTCAGTGTATTGCATAGGGACAGGGTCAGTGTATTGCATAGGGACAGGGTCAGTGTATTGCATAGGGACAGGGTCAGTGTATTGCATAGGGACAGGGTCAGTGTATTGCATAGGGACAGGGTTAGTGTATTGCATAGGGACAGGGTTAGTGTATTGCATAGGGACAGGGTCAGTGTATTGCATAGGGACAGGGTTAGTGTATTGCATAAGGACAGGGTCAGTGTATTGCATAGGGACAGGGTTAGTGTATTGCATAAGGACAGGGTCAGTGTATTGCATAGGGACAGGGTCAGTGTATTGCATAGGGACAGGGTTAGTGTATTGCATAGGGACAGGGTCAGTGTATTGCATAGGGACAGGGTCAGTGTATTGCATAGGGACAGGGTTAGTGTATTGCATAAGGACAGGGTCAGTGTATTGCATAGGGACAGGGTTAGTGTATTGCATAGGGACAGGGTCAGTGTATTGCATAAGGACAGGGTCAGTGTATTGTATAGGGACAGGGTCAGTGTATTGCATAGGGACAGGGTCAGTGTATTGCATAAGGACAGGGTCAGTGTATTGCATAGGGACAGGGTTAGTGTATTGCATAGGGACAGGGTCAGTGTATTGCATAGGGACAGGGTCAGTGTATTGCATAGGGACAGGGTCAGTGTATTGCATAGGGACAGGGTCAGTGTATTGCATAAGGACAGGGTCAGTGTATTGCATAGGGACAGGGTCAGTGTATTGCATAGGGACAGGGTTAGTGTATTGCATAGGGACAGGGTCAGTGTATTGCATAGGGACAGGGTCAGTGTATTGCATAGGGACAGGGTTAGGGTCAGTGTATTGCATAGGGACAGGGTCAGTGTATTGTATAGGGACAGGGTCAGTGTATTGCATAGGGACAGGGTCAGTGTATTGCATAGGGACAGGGTTAGGGTCAGTGTATTGCATAGGGACAGGGTTAGGGTCAGTGTATTGCATAGGGACAGGGTTAGGGTCATTTGGCAGCATTACATCCAAAATAAATCTATATTCCAACAAAAATAATCAAATCAGAACAAACATTTCAAACAACAACAAACATTTGAACCTCATGGTCACACAGCCAATGTGTGTGTGTGTGTGTGTGTGTGTGTGTGTGTGTGTGTGTGTGTGTATGTGTGTGTGTGTGTGTGTGTGTGTGTGTGTGTGTGTGTGTGTGTGTGTGTGTGTGTGTGTGTGTGTGTGTCACTAGCCATTATACATATTCTAGGCTATAAGTGTCAGCTCATTGTTTTTATATCTATCAGCTTGGGCCATGATGTCCACAGGCTGGTGGTCAGAGGTCAGAGGTCATGATGTCCACAGGCTGGTGGTCAGAGGGGGGGGGGGGGGGGCTTGAGAATGATGAGGTTGTCCTCATCGTGTAATATAAGGCAAAGCAGCTGCAAAATATTGCTCAATGTCTTCCATTACAGGCAGTGGATTTGTTGTTTACATTCTGTACATTCTGGACTTGTTTGGATTCAAGCTCTGAGACACATGTTGTTTCTAGTGTGTGTGTGTGTGTGTGTGTGTGTGTGTGTGTGTGTGTGTGTGTGTGTGTGTGTGTGTGTGTGTGTGTGTGTGTGTGTGTGTGTGTGTGTGTAACCAATGACAAGCATTAAGATCTTGTGACTAAAAAACAGCATTAGAACACTGCAGGTACTTTTCTTTTTACATTTCCTGAAAATGCCTCCCCTTATGGTCTCCTTATAGATGTTTTATACATATACCTCCCCTTATGGTCTCCTTATAGATGTTTTATACATATACCTCCCCTTATGGTCTCCTGATAGATGTTTTATACATCTACCTCACCTTATGGTCTCCTTATAGATGTTTTAAACATCTACCTCCCCTTATGGTCTCCTGATAGATGTTTTATACATTAACCTCCTCTTATGGTCTCCTTATAGATGTTTTAAACATCTACCTCACCTTATGGTCTCCTTATAGATGTTTTAAACATCTACCTCCCCTTATGGTCTCCTTAAAGATGTTTTATACATCTACATCCCCTTGTGGTCTCCTTATAGATGTTTTATACATCTACCTCCCCTTGTGGTCTCCTGATAGATGTTTTATAAAGCTGTAAGAACCTTCGCTAAAACACCCTGGACAACGCTCCACACGTCCTAGACTCTTCTTTACCAACGCTCTACACGTCCTAGACTCTTCTTTACCAACGCTCTACACGTCCTAGACTCTTCTTTACCAACGCTCTACACGTCCTAGACTCTTCTTTACCAACGCTCTACACGTCCTAGACTCTTCTTTACCAACGCTCCACATGTCCTAGACTCTTCTTTACCAACGCTCCACATGTCCTAGACTCTTCTTTACCAACGCTCTACACGTCCTAGACTCTTCTTTACCAACGCTCCACATGTCCTAGACTCTTCTTTACCAACGCTCCACATGTCCTAGACTCTTCTTTACCAACGCTCTACACGTCCTAGACTCTTCTTTACCAACGCTCTACACGTCCTAGACTCTTCTTTACCAACGCTCTACACGTCCTAGACTCTTCTTTACCAACGCTCTACACGTCCTAGACTCTTCTTTACCAACGCTCTACACGTCCTAGACTCTTCTTTACCAACGCTCTACACGTCCTAGACTCTTCTTTACCAACGCTCTACACGTCCTAGACTCTTCTTTACCAACGCTCTACACGTCCTAGACTCTTCTTTACCAACGCTCTACACATCCTAGACTCTTCTTTACCAACGCTCCACATGTCCTAGACTCTTCTTTACCAACGCTCTACACGTCCTAGATGTACGGTCGGACAGGGGGCAAAACATACTCTCTCGCCATGCCTGTCGGCCTGGCGGAGACAATAATAACTACGTACTGTACGTAAACCAAGAACCTATCATCAACCTACATTGAAACTACACACTATAGGATGCCAGAAGGGAGAAGAGTCTAGGACGTGTGGAGCGTTGTCCCGGGTGTTTTAGCAAAGAGAGAAGAGTCTAGGACGTGTGGAGCGTTGTCCCGGGTGTTTTAGCAAAGAGAGAAGAGTCTAGGACGTGTGGAGCGTTGTCCCGGGTGTTTTAGCAAAGAGAGAAGAGTCTAGGACGTGCGGAGCGTTGTCCAGGGTGTTTTAGCAAAGAGAGAAGAGTCTAGGACGTGTGGAGCGTTGTCCAGGGTGTTTTAGCGAAGAGAAAAGAGTCTAGGACGTGTGGAGCGTTGTCCAGGGTGTTTTAGCGAAGAGAGAAAAGTCTAGTCCCAAATTCTTTTTTAAATTTTTTTTTTAATACTTTTTTTTAATCAGATGGGCACCACAGTGAGTAGTCATGTGACTACAAAGACAACACAAAATACAACATTGGGACAAAGCAGGGCAAAACAGAACAAAAAGAAAACTAAAACAAATAAGGCACCAAATTAACACAAAGTGGACATCATTAACAGGGAAAAAAGAAAACTAAAACAAGAAAAACTGGAGAAAACAAAAACAAACAAAACAAAAAAAACAGAAACAAGGTACGGAGGCACATAAAAACTAACCCATGTTCAAGTTCATATTCTTTACCACTCTTTTTCTCCAACTAACAACATCAGAGCAAAAAGATCTTAATTAAGTCAGTCCTTCATCAAGTGCCTGATAATAAACCAGTACCGTGTTAGAAGTGCTCCCCCCATTTGGTTGTTGACTCTTCCTTATATATTTCCAATAGTATTCTATATGCTTTTAGTTAGGCTGCTGTGCTAGGTCCTCATAGCTTGCATTATGGTCACCCCCTACTACTCTTACTGAGATTTCCTCTGATTTTATATGTTAACTGCTCCATTACTTTTATTTGTTCCATTAGTTCCCTCCATTTCTGTACACTAGGGCTTAATTCAATTCAATTCAATTAAATTTTATTAAAGTGTCAAATCACAAGAAGTTGTCTCAAGACACTTTACATGTAGAGAAGAGACCCGACATCCCACCCTGAGCAAGCAATTTTGCGACAGTGGCAACGAAAAACTCCCTTTTAACAGGAAGAAACGTCAGGCAGACCCTAGGCTCTAGGGTCCTTCTGCCTCGACCGTGTCGGGGGAAAGAAGAGAGAGAGAGGGAGAGACAGACAGAGGAGAGACAGAAAGAGATACAGTGCAAGTAGTAACAATAACAATAGAAGCAAATATAATAGTGTAAGATAGTATATGATAATATAATATAGTACAGCAATAGTGTGTATGCAGTATATAATGGTATAATATAAGAATGTTAAGATAATATACAGTATAGTGTAGTGGTATAGTGTAGTGTAGTAGAAATCCACGGTCGTGCTCCATGGAGAGGCCCGGTCCGCAGTCACAGTCTTGAGCCGCAGCTGGGGGTCCGTAGTGACAGTCCATGGACCTGCGACGTGGGAAATAAAAGAAACTCCGGGGAGCGGGTCCCCGGTTGTAGAATTAGTGGCAGGCCTTACTAGAGCGTGAATCCGTACAGGGTTAATTACGATTGTACCAATGGGACACAAACCCACACAACCAAAGGGAGGACGAGAAGAGAGAGGACGAGAGGAGAGAGGAAAAGGGGGAGGTGGGGAGGGGAGGGGAGAAAGGATGACTATAGGGTGACTGAGTCTATACACTTCGGCTATAGGTTTTATCATAGAGAAAGGTTTTTAGTCTAGTCTTAAATATACAGAGTGTGTCTGCTTCACGGACTGAGACTGGGAGAAGGTTCCACAGCTGAGGCGCCTGAAACTTAAATGCTCTGCCTCCTGTTCTAACTTTTTGGGGGTTTCCTGGAGCCGTAAGCATTTTTTCATACTGTGGACGCAATGGTGTTTTGGCTGGTTTATAGGGCTCGATGAGTTCTTTGAGATATACTGGTGCCTGTCCATTGAGAGTCTTGTATGTGAGGAGGAGAACTTTAAACTCTATTCTGTATTTAACCGGGAGCCAGTGCAAAGAGGCCAATGAAGGAGTGATATGATCTCTTCTTCTGGTTCCTGTCAGTATGCGCGCAGCGGCATTCTGGACTAGCTGCAGGCTATTTAGGGACTTACTTGGGCAGCCTGATAATAAAGCGTTGCAATAGTCCAGCCTAAAAGTAACAAATGCGTGAACAAGTTTTTCTGCATCATTTTGGGACAGAATGTGCCTAACTTTTGCAATATTACGCAGGTGAAAAAAGGCATTTCTTGAAATTTGTTTTATGTGGGACTGAAAGGACATATCTTGGTCAAACGTGACTCCCAGATTCTTTACAGTGGCCCTGGAGGTCAAGGTAATACCATCTAGGGTAAAATTCTTATCGGCTAATTTATCTCTGAGGTGCTTAGGGCCAAGTACAATAACTTCAGTTTTGTCCGAGTTGAGGAGTAGGTAATTACGGGTCATCCAACTCTTGATGTCTATAAAACATGCTTGAAGTTTAGCCAGTTGATCTGTTTCATCTGGCTTCATCGATAGATATAATTGTGTATCATCTGCATAACAGTGGAAATGTATAGAGTGTTTCCTAATTATCTCACCTAAAGGAAGCATATATAGAGTAAATAGTATTGGTCCAAGTACAGAGCCTTGTGGGACTATTTAACCTTTTCGCTTAGTTTCTGAAGCCAGTTTTTGGTTATAAGTTTGAGGGCCGTTAATCTTAATATTTTAATAAGGTACTTGTCTTCAGTTCTGTCTATCCCCTTTGGTATTTTACCCAACAGGATATATTCATGACTGATATTTACCTTAATTGTTATTTCCGTACCAATATTGTCCCAGTACTTTTTCAAGACAGGACAAACCCAGAAGATATGGCTGTAGTTGGCATGGTTTTCTCCACAATCTCTACAACATTTTGGTGTTGCTGATTTTTTAAATTTTGATAATTGGACTGGTGTAAGAAAATATCTCATTTGGCATTTCCAAGCATATTCTCGCCAGAACTGAGATGCTGTTGTCTTGTGTAAGGATATGCTTATATTTCCCCATTCAACTTCAGACAAGGTTAAATCTAGTTCTTCTTGCCATCTTATTTTTTCTCAATTCTTCTGGTTTGTTCTGCCTTTCCAAGATGTTATATAAAGCAGAGATTTGGTGCTTGACCCTCGCACACTTATCATTTATAACCGAACTGTGTCATGGGATGAAAATCTGAAATACTTTTCTTCTGTCTGGTGCTTTTCTCGATGTAGCTTCTAACTTGCAAATATTTAAAAAAATGAGAGTGTGGTAGATCGTAGTCTCTTTTAAGAGACTCAAATCTTATAATTCCTTTATTATCTATATTGCCCAAATATCCTCAATCCCTTTTGATTCCAAGTCTTGAAAGTACTGTCATCTTTATTTGGAGCGTTCCCAAAATGTAAGCTGTTTATTAGCATTTTTGTGTAAAAACCAGAGATTCAGAGTCTGGGCTACATACACACACACACATACACACATACACACATACACACACATACACATACACATACACATACACACACACACACACACACACACACACACACACACACACACACACACACACACACTCACATACACACACACACACACACACACACACACACACTCACATACATACATACATACATACATACATACATACATACATACATACATATACATGTAAAAAAAAACATACGTACGTACATAAATATGTACACATACATACGTACATATACATGTATAGGAGAGATGTTGCTGCTGGGTAAGCAAGATGGCGGCGCCCTGTAGCCGGCCGGCAAAACTCTTCAAACAAAGTTAAACACTGCAGGTTAAAGAAGACGAAATGAGTGACAGAAAAGAAGAAAAGCAAGGAAAGAAAACTCGAGCAAATCCGATGATGGAAAGAGACATCGAAGAGCTCCGTAAGTCTGTAGACACCTTGGCGACCGACATGGCCAAGGTGCTGAAGCAGCTGAAGACGCTGACTGAACTAGTCAGCGAAGTGAAGCAACTCAAAGCCGTAATTCAAGAAAAGGACAAAGCCATCGACCAGCTGGAGAAGAGGGTACACGATTTAGAACAGTACTCAAGGATGGATGATGTTATCATCACTGGCCTGAAAGTCCAACCTCGCTCGTACGCCAGAGCTGTGGAGGGAAGAGGAGAAGTCGCCGCGGACGCGGCGACTGAAGATCTGTTGACGCTGGAGAAGCAGGTGTTGAAATTCCTCGAGAATAAAAACATCAAGTTTGATGCAAACAGCATCTCAGCGTGTCATACCCTACCAAGGAAGGACAAGACGGCCACCCCTGCTATCATAATGCGCTTTGTGAACCGTAAGCACAAAGCAGATTTAATGATGCAGGCGAAGAAGCTGAAGGGAACCCAGGTCTACATAAATGAACACCTGACAAAAAAGAATGGAATAGTTTAGATGACGATTTAAAAAACTGTAGCTCTATATATAAATTTAAAAAGATGTACAAATCAAAAGTAATAAATAAATATAGAACCTTAGAGTGAAGTATATTCTAATTTGTATATACAAAATGAGGATCTAGGTGTAGTATAATCGTAATATGTATATATATATATGTGAATGTGTATATATATATGTATGTGTATGTATATATATATATATATATATATACGTGTTCTATAAAAAAAGACATCGGGTGACACAAAAAAAAGGAAAAAAAAAAAAAAAACTTCTTGCACCTTTCATTGCTTTCTTCTCTTTCTTATTGTTTGCAAATTCAAGCGATTGTACTTTGATTATTTATTTTTTTGTACTCGTTTCTGTCAAAACATCTTGCATGTTTTGATCTTTGTTTTGTTTTGGTTGTTTTGTGTTGTATTACTCCAGTATGCTAGTATCTCCTTTAAGCATGATGTTTATTAACATGTGCAAAGGGTAGGCATAATAAGCTTAGGCTTCAGCCTACACCTTTTGGTCTGTGTATTACCATCATTATTATTTATTATTTATTACTACGATTATTGTAATTATTATTGATGGGAAAAAAAAAAAGAGAGAGAAAAGAAAAGTGTATGTATATAACTGCCTTACAGACCAAATAAAATCTACTACTACTATGTATATGTGTGTATGCATGTATGTATGTACATACATACATATATACGTATGTACGTACGTACGTATATATGTACATTTGTACATGCGTACATACATATGTATGTACATAGACAGATATTCCATGCTTAAACTGTCATATTAATGTGCCTGTTTTTTTCTTTTCAGGAATTTGACGTTTCCCCACAAACTTCCAGACGAGCATCAGGGGAAAGCACTGAGCGTCTGATCGCCCTCAGACCAGACGAGAGAGAGAGAGAGAGACCGGTGATGCGAGCGTCTCCCCGCCCACACGGCCAGTGACATCATCCATGACATCATCATCATCATCATGAGCTGCGTGGTGGAAAAACGCCACGGTGGTTTCCGTGGTTACGCGGCTGGGGGCGGAGCCATGCTGCACCACCGCTTCCCCAACGGCTTTGCCGACCTGCTGATGGACGAGACGGACCGTGAGGTCATTATTATTATTATTATTATTATCATTATTATTATTATTATTATTATTATTATTATTATTATTATTATTATTATTATTATTATCAATTTAATTACATTTAATTCTCTTCTCATCTGTCCAGGTCAGTACACTCACCCTGCTTAATTATTGTGAGAGTATGTTTTACCCCCTGTCCGTCCGTCCGTGTGTGAGTGTGTGTGTCCGTCCGTGTGTCATTCTGTCATTCTGTGTACAGCTAATCTCCGGCACCGTTGGCTTGATCGCAGCGAAACTGTGCACACACACTCCCTGGATGCCGGAGCAGAACCTCTGCCCCAAATCTTTCACATGGGCCTGTTATAGCACCACCAGGAGGCCGCTTTTGCAAAACTCATTTTTTGACAGTACTCCTACAGATTTCATCCAAACATCACGCAAATCAGTACACAGTATCTCTGTAGTCATGTGATCAACAAGGATCTGTCCGATTTTCCATATTCCATCCTGATTGGCTAAGGTTGGCTTCCAAAGTTTGCAAGATTGGTCCGTTTTGAACAAAATGCCTCAAATCATGAACGCAGCGATTTCCGTGAAATTTCACTCACACCTTCCCACTAGGCCGAGGAAGAAATGCCACTTGAAAAATTTCAAATCAGCCTCATGGTGGCGCTATAAAAGGCCGATTTGCGTTTTTAACTATAACTGAACCATATCTGCGTGAAACTTTGCGCACACACTCCCTAGAAGACATTTGCCTTTTATAGTGCCACCAGGAGGCCGACTTATGTTAAACACATTGTTAGATATTAAGCCTTCAGATTGTATCAAAATTTTAAGCAAATCGATACACATGATCTCTATAGTCATGTGATCAAGACGGATCTCTAAGACCGTCTTGGATCAAAATGCCGCAAATCATAAACGCAGCGTCCGATTGCGGTGAAACTTGCCACGCACATTCGCACTACGTTGAGGAACAAATGCCACTCTTTTAACATTGCCCTATTTTAGCGCCACCAGGAGGCCGATATTTGCAACACTTTCTTTTCTTTTTTTATATTACTCCTACAAATGTTGTCCAAACATCATGCAAATCGGTACACATTATCTCTATAGTCAAGTGATCAAGATGGATCTGTTTCATTTTTCATATTCCATGCTGATTGGCAAATTCCGAACATTGCTGGCCCACAATAACCTACCTGACCTGGCGGTGACCTGTGCTCCGCCAGCACTTTTTATAGTTATTATTAATTTAATTTAATTTAATTTAATTTAATTTAATTTAATTTAATTTAATTTAATTTAATTTAATTTAATTTAATTTAATTTAATTGTGTCCAGGTCAGCACGCTCACCCAGCTTTATTATTTTTATTATTAGAATTAATTAAATGATCTATTCCATTGTATTTATTCTCTTCTCATCTGTCCAGGTCAGCACGCTCACTGACCGGGCGTTCCGCAGCCTGTGCGTCGGAGACGATGCCGTTTACAACGATGAGTTGACGTATGGCGGTTACTCCCCGTTCAGCTGCACCAAGCCGCTGGTGGAGGAGCCGGTCAGAAAGACCTCATCCAGGAAGCAGGGGACGCATCAGGGGACACATCAGGGCCCCAACCCAGCGGCCAAAGACGCAGGACGGTCGTCATGGAAACAACAACAGACGCAGGAGATGCGTGACGACGTGTCCGACGTGTCGTGTTTCCTCCAGGCACTCGGCGACGCGGCTAAGTCGCGTCAACGCGCCGACGACGGGATCCTGATCAGAAACGGAGACTTCTGTAACGAGGACTCCAACGGGGAGTCCTGGGACAAGTCGGCGCTGCGCAGTATTCGCCAGGAACTCTCAGAGTTTTCCTCGGACTACCGCGGCAATCTGGCGGCCGCAGAGGGCGGACATTTCGGCCGCGGTCACAACCGTCACCACCGGGGGGCGGGGCCTTCTTCTGGCGACGACGCGGCCGGCAAGGCGGCCAAGGTGAAGAACGGGAAAGCAGCCGTCAAACTGAAGAAGCTGAACATTAAGAACTTGTTCCTTCACAGCGAGCTCAGCCCCTTCCAGGCCTGGAGAGACTTCAACCGCTTCCCTTTCAGAGGAGAGCCTGTGGCCTCCATGCTGCCCACAGACACCGCCCCCACATGGTAAGTACACGTACTACGGAATTAGTTTTAACCTTAAACTGAATGCATGGTTCAATACGCCTTTATGAACCTTTGACCTTTAACCTTTGACCTTTAACCTTATGAACCATGGTTCAATACGCCTTTATGAACCGTGGATTTATGGTTTAATATGAGCGAGCTTTAGCACAGGATCCCTGCTAAACTCTTTGTGACAGTACCTCCCTCTTCCTTGCGGGGGTGTGAGGCGTAGTGAGCATAATGAAAGGAAAAAAATACTGGAATGTGTTTAAATAATGTATTTTTTTTTACTGTACCGAAACGTGACCCAAAAAACTAAGGCGTGGCCAAGAGTGATTTCGCCCCTGTCTGTCAGTGTGTGTCCATCTGTAAGTCCGTCTGTCCGTAGCTAATCTCCGGCAGCGTTGGACCGATTGGCTCGTACTTCTACCCCAAATGTCTCACATAGGCCTGTTATAGCGCCACCAGGAGGCCAATTTAAAAAAAAACAATTGTTTTTTGTTACTCGGTACACATTACTTCTGGGGTCATGTGATCAAGACGTATGAGTCAGATTTTTCAGATCCCTTTCCAAGTGTCTATGACAGGCCCTGGGTAGACAACCCGGCCTGGCGGAGACCTGTGTTAAGAGGAGCACACTTTTCTATTTTTAGTTTTTTTTTGCAAGCTGATGATTTTCACTACATTTCTAATATAAATGTTGTACTTTTGACTCCACTACATTTTTAGGAAGAGACTCTTGGGACCCAAACTTAAAAACATTGAATTAACCACTTATGCCTTTTTCAAATGTAGTGAAAATAGCCAAGTTTCAAGCTCACAAGCTATTTTCACAATTTCTGAAAATGTACTTTGTAATTCTCACAATTTGAATACTTGAGTATTTACTTGAGTACTGTATAACTACGTTGTCCACCACAGGTACGACTCAGTGTTCTACAAAGAGCTGACTGATCAAATAGAGACTCACCAGCAGGAGGCGACAGAGGCCCCTCCTCCTCGTAGTGCTGCTAAACCGGCCCCTCCCCCTCCTCCACCCAAGCTCCTCCCCAAACCGTCCATGACTCCCGCTCAGAAGAGATGCTCGTCAGACGTGGGCGAGGCCTGCAGCGCCCCCTGGAGGAGACACAGAACCAGAGCGCAGAGCGCCGTGCCGGCCGGCCAGTCGGGGATACTGTCTCCTCCTCGAGGAGGTGGAGCTACGGTGGAGGAGAGGAGGAAGGGGGAGGAGGTGGAGGCCATGGAGGAGATCAGCTCCTCAGCCTCCACTCCCTTCAGTATCTGCCAGCTGATGACTCCTCTGATCCCCTCCCGACAAAACACCCAGACCTCTGAGATACTGGAACTAACGTACAGGTAGGATTATATATGATCTACTGTATCTAATGCTATAGTTAGTATCTATACTGTAGGATTATATAAGATCTACTGTATCTAATCCTATAGTTAGTATCTATACTGTAGGATTATATTTGATCTACTGTATCTAATGCTATAGTTAGTATCTATACTGTAGGATTATATAAGATCTACTGTATCTAATGCTATAGTTAGTATCTATACTGTAGGATTATATAAGATCTACTGTATCTAATGCTATAGTTAGTATCTATACTGTAGGATTATATAAGATCTACTGTATCTAATCCTATAGTTAGTATCTATACTGTAGGATTATATTTGATCTACTGTATCTAATGCTATAGTTAGTATCTATACTGTAGGATTATATAAGATCTACTGTATCTAATGCTATAGTTAGTATCTATACTGTAGGATTATATATGATCTACTGTATCTAATGCTATAGTTAGTATCTATACTGTAGGATTATATTTGATCTACTGTATCTAATGCTATAGTTAGTATCTATACTGTAGGATTATATAAGATCTACTGTATCTAATGCTATAGTTAGTATCTATACTGTAGGATTATATATGATCTACTGTATCTAATGCTATAGTTAGTATCTATACTGTAGGATTATATAAGATCTACTGTATCTAATGCTATAGTTAGTATCTATACTGTAGGATTATATAAGATCTACTGTATCTAATGCTATAGTTAGTATCTATACTGTAGGATTATATAAGATCTACTGTATCTAATGCTATAGTTAGTATCTATACTGTAGGATTATATAAGATCTACTGTATCTAATGCTATAGTTAGTATCTATACTGTAGGATTATATAAGATCTACTGTATCTAATGCTATAGTTAGTATCTATACTGTAGGATTATATAAGATCTACTGTATCTAATCCTATAGTTAGTATCTATACTGTAGGATTATATAAGATCTACTGTATCTAATGCTATAGTTAGTATCTATACTGTAGGATTATATATGATCTACTGTATCTAATGCTATAGTTAGTATCTATACTGTAGGATTATATAAGATCTACTGTATCTAATGCTATAGTTAGTATATATAGTATCTATATAGATACCATATAAAACACCCAGACTTCTGAGATACTGCTGTACAGCTACAATTACATAGTATCTATTGTTAGAGTATCTTATCTAATCTGTCTGTTTGTCTGTCCGTCTGTCTGTCTGTGTAGGCCGGACTCTGAGCCCAAAGTGACCCCGGAGCCTCCGGTGGTCAAGCGTGACAACTACAAGTCCCTGGCCTCCAGCGTTCTGTTCAACCTCAAAGACAACAGGAAGCGGGTGAAGAGTCGCTACACCCCCCCGAGGTTCAGGACCTCAGAGCTGCCCTCAGAGCTGCCTGATCGGGGGACTCAGTCTCCCACGTTGGATCCCCCGAAAACCACCCAAGTTGAGGAGGGCAGCGCCTCGGGCCTCAGCACTCCGGCCATCCTGATAGATGGACAGGCCGTCTGTAGCCCTGTTTCATACACGTCCAACCCGCCAACGGTCAGACTGAACAGAGGCGATAACGAGTTGCCAACAGCCGACGATTATTTGATATCAAATCTGTTACAAACTAAAGGAGAGGCTGCAGGCAGCAGGAGCGTCGGGGAGGAGAATCATTACCCCTTGTTGTTGCAGTCCAGAAAAAATAAGAGTCCCAACAAACAGAGCTACCCATCTCTGAACCTGTACAAGAAGGCCAGTCCTATTGACAATGAAATGAAACACTTTCTAGTTCCACCACTAGGTGGTGCCGATTCACTTTCCCCCCTGAACACAGACGATTCTGTGGCACAAAATAAAGGTCTTCCAACGTACAGCAAAACACTTTCACCTCACGCAGTGGCCACCAACACAGGACTGTCCCCCAATACTGCACCAAATAATGCTTCAAATATTGCTCAAAATATTGCATCAAATACTGCATCAAATACTGCATCAAATACTGCTCGAAATACTGCATCAAAAACTGCGCCAAATACCACTCCAATCCACAAAGTACTTTCACCTAAAACGAATACTTCACCCATCCAGAAAGGACTTTCACCCAACGTTGCACACGTCCAGAAAGTAGTTTCACCAAACATTGCAGGGGGCAGTAAAGTACTTTCGGCCTATGGGCTGGAGGAGAAAGATGGAGTTTCACTCAATTTGCCAGGAAACAAAAGACATTCAGCAGGTTTAACAGACTATGACATTGGCCCGCAGAGTGTTTCTAGTAAGGAGAAGGATGTGAGTGTTCTGCCTAAGAGTACGATGGATGTGATACGGGCGGCGAAGGAAGCGAGTCATGCAGTGAAAAACAAAGCCCTGACTGCAACTCAGTCAGAGAACAACCAAAACACTCTGTCAGATGAAATAACACAGACCAGAAAGAGAAACAGTAACAAACATGGCATCGATTCAACAGAAATGTTCATTAATAATAAGGAAACGTCAATAACAGAGATAAAGCACACCCTGTCTCCAAACAGAACCCAAGAAGCAACTACAGTCAGTAAGAATTTTGTCAAAAAAGATCCCCCGCCAGTGCCAAAGAGAAATTTTGTTAAATCCGATATTCAACACTCGCTCGAAAATCAGCCAGTTCTCAACGATGATCTGGGCGACAAAAAACAAGACGTTCCGGTGCCAAACGCTAACGATAAGGAGCCTAACGTCAATCCTGGGCGATTCAAACACGTCTTCTCAGCGCGACAGAACAATTACATCAAGAGTCAACGGTACGTGACGACTGAAGACGAACAGGAAATAGATTGCGAGGAAGGTGGGCAAAAAACAAACACGAAAGTGGAGAGGCGGGAGGAAGTGACAACACCGCGGGAGATAAACGACAGCGACCACATCATCAACGACCTGCAAGCTCTGAAAGAGCTGGAGAGAGCCCGCTTCAGTGACCGCATCATCGAGAACGCCAAGAATAAACTGAGCGTGGTAAACATTGACGAGGAGACGAAGGCCAAGAACGACCTGATCTCCAGAGAGCTGAAGAACATCAAGAGGGGCATGATGTCCATGAGAGGAAACACCTTCACCAAGAGAGACTCCACGTCCAAGAGAGAGGAGAGCAAACACCAAATATTCTCCCAGATCGACAGCAACGTGGTCGTCAACAAAGCACTTATAAACAACAACTACGACAGAGCTAAGATGGCGCTCGAGGAGATCATATCAGAGAGGCTGAAAAACAAATTTGTGAAAGAGGAAGAAGGTGAGGGAAACGCCCATGAGGACAGTTACGTGGCGAGAGCAGAGCACCCTAAAAAGGCTTTGCGGGATTCTGCGACGGAGGTTAAGGAAAGACAAAATGGCAGCGTGTCCACGTTACGAGAGAAAGATGCAAGAGGGCGGTTGGGCGATCTTCACCTGAAACAGATTCTGTCTCAGTCCGAGGCCAAACTCGGTGATGCTCACCGGTCCAGCGCTAAGGCAGCTCCACCAGGCGTGGAGAAAGTGAACAGAGAACTGGTCAAACAAACCAACCAAACTAAACCAGATGAACCAGTAGCTAACTTTAACCATACAGCTGTAGAGACTGGAGAAGACAGCAAGAGACATGAGGTCAGGAGGGCAGGTGACGAAAACAGAGAAATTCCAATGAACAGAAAGGAAACTGATGGGAAAAAGAAAGACGCTCCACCGGTTCCTCCGAGAAGCAAGAAAGGAGTCATGAGTAGAGAGGACAGCATTACAGCCGAGGTAGAACATGAACAGGAATTCTTTGTTAAAGATAAAACATATTTAAATGCGACAGACACTACAAAAGAAACCAAATATACAGAATCAGGGAAACAAGAAAAAAAAAGACGTGTGTATGCAAAGGATCTGGAGCAAAGTCAAATCAGTTCCAATAACCATATTTGGGATAGTGAAAATATTGAAAAGACAAAACACGTTTCTGAAACACTTGTACCTGAATATGTTCGATCCCCAGAACTCCATCATCAGTCTAAAAATAAACCTTCACCTTTACCGACGAGGGCTGACAGAAGAGATGAAATAAAAGCAGGTAGCGGGCAGCCGACTGTAAGAACTGCAAGTGAAGCCAAATCAGATCATAACAATAGCTGTAATTCAGAACAGCAGGAGCAGCGCAAAGTCAAACGTAAGGCCCCATTAAAGCCAGACAATTTAATCTCAGCGGAACGGACAAAACAAGACACTACTACGAGTCCGGAAGGCACAGCAACAACGACTGTAGTGTCAGAGGAGCCGAATGAAACCGGTGAGCGATTCCCCGAGGATGAGGAAGTGTTCAACCACCTCCCCGGGAAGACGGTGTCGCCCGTTTTACTATTGAACGGAGTTCACTTCAATCAAAGCCCCCCTGATCAGGGGAGCTTGTCTTCCAAGTCATCGTATTTTTCGGTGGAGAGCGCTCTGCACCGGAACTCAACCACCTCGCTGGAGAATCTGGACGACCTGGACGATCTGTCAGGAACCCTGAAGAGGGATTCAGACAAGAACGAACAGGAACATTATTATTCTGTGAGCGATCAGGAAAGCGAACCTGAAGTTGGCAAGAACACGGCGGTCTCTCCTCTCAGAGAGAAAGAAGCGCTGTGGGCCGCGGCCGTTCACGATGGCGAACAAAGCGGTACAGAAACGGACAATGCTGGCGCAAGTCGAAGCTGGTCCGACGACGCCGACAAACGAACAGCGATGTCACCGGCCTCCGGCACCATGTCCCCGCCCTCCGGCACCATGTCCCCGCCCACCTCCAGCACTTTCTCACCCGTCCTGGGCGTCCCCGTTTTGTTCAAAGTCAAAGACAACACCGTCATTAACAAGGCGGTGAGACCGGTGCATCCGTTCTCTCCTAGGGAGAACCCGATTGGTTTGGAATGGAAGGGAGAAGCGGAGCGACATCATATGAAGGATAATCCGCTGCCTCCACGGGACAATGAAACAACAACTAGCAGTAGTGGCAGAGCTAAAGGCCGCGTTACCGACACCGCCGAACTCCCAGGCGCTAGTTTTAAACCCAAACACACTTTACGACCTCTTCCTCCCCTCGCACCTCTCTCTCCTCCACAACCTCTAAACCTCTCTCCTCCACAACCTCTAAACCTCTCTCCTCCACAACCTCTAAACCTCTCTCCTCCACAACCTCTAAACCTCTCTCCTCCACAACCTCTAAACCTCTCTCCTCCACAACCTCTAAACCTCCCTCCTCCACAACCTCTAAACCTCTCTCCTCCACAACTCAGCGACAGCCACAAGAAAAGCCCGTTGTGCGGAGTGTTCCTCACGGTCCCGCGGTGCGACAGCGGCAGAGTGTCAGGAGAGAGCCTGCTATCGGAGGGGGTGGGGAGTTCTCTCGACGCCTCTGACGGAACGCCGCTCCTTCCCGCCATGCCGGCGGACGAGGTCGTCCCCAGCGAGCGCTCAGGGTCTCCCTGCAGCACCGGGAATGACAGCCAATCAGGACTCCCCAGACCACCGGTGGTCCTGCCCAAGTCGGAGAAGGCTCTCCTGAAGGCCATGAAGCTGGCCAATAGGAGGATCAGAAAGGAGGAGGCGCAGGCCAAGTCATCCAATCACAGGTCGTCCCGTGTTGGCGGGAGACACAGAGTGGATAAACACACACGGCCAGACGGCTCCGAGCAGAAATCGTCAGAGCAGAAATCGTCAGAGCAGAAATCGTCAGAGCAGAAATCGTCAGAGCGTAAAAGCAGCGGCGGGAACCACAGCGAGAGAACGACCCAGAGTCCTCATGATGGATACAAGGTAACGGTACATCTGTGCAATTATGATGTAAAAACAACCAGCAGGTAGAACATGGGAAAGGGTTGTCTTTAGGGGTGGCTCACAACTTCGATACGATTTTGATACGATACGATACGCACTTTTTTATTATGAAAAATATATGGGGGAGAAAAAAAGCAAATGCAAACAAATAATTCTGTTTTTGCATTATTCAGATATGCGAACTTGTAGCTTTTCAGCTACAATAGCCGTTTTGAATCCAAATAGGAAAATAGTGTGACACCTGACCCGAAACACAACAAGTTGTCACCCTTTTCACCTCGGGGCTGTTTGCATGCCTGATTATTATTATTGTAAAAAATTAAAAAATAAAACGAAAACGTATCGCGATATATCGCGGGACGATATATCGGCACACCCCTAGTTGTCTTGGAACAAAAAAATATATAAAGATATGAAAAAACAATGTCACGTTTTGTTCTACCCTGGGTAGGGGTATGTCCTAATTTTGGGGTATTGGTTCCTGCACTAATATTTACATACCACAATATGACATAAATGTAAGGCGCTATAAAGTAACAATGTAATTCAGGGGTGCCATGGATAAAAACGTTATTTACAGGGATGACCTGCGATAAAAATGTTTGAGAACCACTGGGCTAGTGTATGTGTATGTGTGTATCTATGTATCAACCACTGCTGTAAGAGACTAATGATCCTTCTTTATTCTAGCAGGGCAGCAACAGGAGCGAGAGGAGAGGCGACAACCACCAGGGTGGCGACAGCCACCAGAGCAGCAGACTCGATCTCCCCGAGGAGCAGAGTGGCAGGAGGAGAAGCGGTGACAGCGAACGCCGAGGCCGCAGCGGCGAAAAACATACCCGGGAGAAGCCGGAGTATCGGCACTACAGCACTGAACGCGTCTTCAGCAACGTTCCCGTCTATAAATCTCACGTCGGCGAGAGACGACCGGCGGCCGAGCGTCCGTTCCAGCGGTCTCAAAGCTTCGACAGGAGTGTCGGTGATAAAAAAACAACGGAGCGCAGGCTCAGCACCGACGCGGTCACCAACGAAACGGCAACGGACTCCCGGGCTCGGCGGATCGAGAGATCCATCATGGACGAACTGCAGCTCAGAGGCCGGGCCAGAGATCGGCCGACCGGCAGGGACAACACGATCAAACGCAGTCACAGCATCGACACGTCGTACGTCAGCGACGTCTCCTACTCCCACCCCTCCCCCCACCCCTCCAATGTCTCCCGTCAGTCCAGCACCACGGGGGGACAGCTGTCCCGTCAGTCCAGCATGGAACCCACCACCATCATGACGCAACGCAAACTCCTCCAGGACCCCGACTCGGGGCAGTACTTCTTCGTGGACATGCCCGTCCAGGTGAGTGGTGGTAGAATCACCTGGTACCGATTTTAGGGGGGGGGGGGGGTTGGGGGCGACACCATCTATGAAGAAGTGCACAGTCTGGTATGGTTAACTTGGAACACATTGGAAATAGAGTTCATTTAAGTGAGTCGAGCATAGACTACAGGTAAAGTGGCAGTTGTATCTGTAAATAGTAGGTGTACACAACCGGAACGTCTACCAAAGTGGTCTAGCCCTTTAAGTAAATGATCTTCATTATTGTCCCCCTACAGGTCAAGACCAAAACCTTCTTCGACCCAGAGACGGGGAGCTACGTGCAGCTGCCGGTGCAGCCGTCCGACGGTTCGATTCCGCAGGCGTCTCCCATGGAGCTGCTGAACACGCCGGTGGTGGTGTACCACCACCGCTTCGTCCCCGTGCCGCTGTCTTCCGCCCAGCAGGTGGAGCCAGAGTACGTACCGCTGTCCTCCGGCCATCAGGGGGAGCCAGAGTACGAGAGGTCTGGCGGCAGGCCGATGCGCGGCGCGTCAGAGGGATGCCCGTACCTGGAGCCTGTGTACGGTCAGGCTGACCTTCTGCTGGGAGAGTTCTATGGAACAGAGGAGCTGGACTGTGCAGGATAAACCACGCCCCCTCTATGCAGGATAAACCACGCCCCCACTGTGTAGGATATACCACGCCCCCCACTGTGTAGGATAAACCACGCCCCCCACTGTGCAGGATAAACCACGCCCCCAGAACCGTGTGGATTAGTGAAGCTGCGTCACCTGGTGGTCAAATCTGGGATTGAAGACTTCTGCATTTAAAACGCTACTGCGCGTGTTTCTATTGTCTGAAACCCTAGTGCGCCTGCTCGGTGCTCAAGTCTTCCGCATTTGGGCACCAAAATGTGGTGCTGAAATGCGTAAGAATATGTATTGTTTACTAAGAGTCACAGAAGACAATGTACTGACATTAGTATGTATTGTTTACTAAGAGCCTTCAGCAGAGCAACAGCTGTGTAAGAGACCCTGTCCATCCTAAAAACGCACATATTTCAGCTCTCAGCAAAAGCACATCAAAACGCTGTATTGTAAACAATTCAAGAAAAACAACCTCTTAGTGGACACGCCCCTAAATGCTCTCTTTGCCCTGAATGTGTAAACATTGTTGATTTGAGACAAATTCTTCAATTGAAATAGATTTTGTCCACTTTGATTTGAAGTTTTGAACATTTTGGAATTATGTTGACGGTTGGTTTGTTTTTATTTGTTTGTTTGCTAGTTTTTCTTGCTAATTTAACAAATCAGGGACTTTGAGGAGCTCTGTGGAGCTGCCATGGTGCCTTTCATATAAAATAAGAATGAAGTTAAGATGATTAATGTCTGAGGAAAGTGAAGGTGGAGGTCATTTAATCAGTGATTAGTGAAGGTGGAGGTCATTTAATCAGTGATTAGTGAAGGTGCAAAGTGTAAATTCAGGGAATCGTGTACAGCCAATACTGAGGACATATTGACCTTATTCCATTTATTATGGAGCTTAATACTTTTGAACATAGAGGTCATAGAGGTCAAATATTCTGTAATAACACCTTGTTGAGTGAAGTGTTACAGAACGCCAAGAGAAGTTTGATGTACATAATGTATTTATACATGTACTGTACATATGTGTGTGTACATATGTGTGTACATATGTGTGTGTACATATGTGTGTACATATGGCTGCTGTCGGTGACAACCTCCAATGTCCAAAACGGTTACTTTCCGGGATTAAAAAATTGCAAAAAGTAGCAGATCTACAAACGTTGTGAGCGTGCGGATTCGCTGACTCACTGCCAATGAGCAGTATTGGTGGGCAGGCACTTTACCACTGCTCCACCTAGTGGTGGTGGGTGATACTTTACCACTGCTCCACCTAGTGGTGGTGGGTGATACTTTACCACTGCTCCACCTAGTGGTGGTGGGTGGTACTATACCGCTGTTCCACCTAGTGGAGGTGGGTGGTACTATACCACTGCTTCACCTAGTGGTGGTGGGTGGTACTATACCACTGCTTCACCTAGTGGTGGTGGGTGGTACTATACCACTGCTCCACCTAGTGGTGGTGGGTGGTACTTTACCACTGTTTCACCTAGTGGTGGTGGGTGGTACTATACCACTGCTCCACCTAGTGGTGGTGGGTGGTACTATACCACTGCTCCACCTAGTGGTGGTGGGTGGTACTATACCACTGCTCCACCTAGTGGTGGTGGGTGGTACTTTACCACTGTTTCACCTAGTGGTGGTGGGTGGTACTATACCACTGCTCCACCTAGTGGTGGTGGGTGGTACTATACCACTGCTCCACCTAGTGGTGGTGGGTGGTACTATACCACTGCTCCACCTAGTGGAGGTGGGTGGTACTATACCACTGCTTCACCTAGTGGTGGTGGGTGGTACTATACCACTGCTCCACCTAGTGGTGGTGGGTGGTACTATACCACTGTTCCACCTGGGCGCTTTTTGCTACTTTTAAAAGTTAAATTATGGAGAGAACAGGTTTGTGCCCGACAGCAGGTTTGTGCCCGACAACACGTACATGATATGAACATGTACGTTTTCTACATGTTAACAGAGACAATAAGAATATGTACATGTATGTTTTCTACATGTTAACAGAGACAATAAGAACATGTACATGTATGTTTTCTATATGTTAACAGAGACAATAAGAACATGTACATGTATGTTTTCTACATGTTAACAGAGATGATAAGAACATGTACATGTATGTTTTCTACATGTTAACAGAGATATGAACATGTATGTTTTCTACATGTTAACAAAGAAGGACGCTTGAATGTAAATGATGCAGATTTAATATAAATAATAAGAGTTTATTTTATTCACCACCATGTTTCAGGTCTGATTGATTTGAGTTTTATTACATGCAATGTTTTAGTTTTTCCATTTGCCATCTCTAGAATCACCGTTAGAAATATTTTACAGACGTGATCAAAACCACGGAGGTTTGGTCTGCGTTTAATTTGGTCACGTTTTAATTGAATCACTAAAGTACACATGTTTTGTTTTGTTTTATTGTTTCATTTGGTTACATTTTAATGTAAAGTACACATTGTTTTGCATGCAGACAGCTTAGTGCAGGTTGTGTTGAAACGTGTCATGTTTTAGTTTTGTAACACATGATACTTTGTAGGATAATAATTGTTGCACTTGATTCCTAGTCAAGTAAAGCAGGGCTGGTTTGTGTCTGTTTACCATTCCAATAAATAAACTCTTTTAATCCATTCCTCTGCCTTCTGCCTCTTTAAGTACTATAGCGGAGAATAGTGGAGAAAGGCGTGCTACCTGCGACTGGACCTGGTGAGAAGGAGGAGGAGGCCTTGCAGGTGGGGGTTGCTGAGGCGGAGGCAACGGAAACACCCGCCACTAATGTGGGGTCGGCTCCTCGCTCACTGGGCCTACAGGCAGGTATGACAACGGGTGATCTCCAGCTGACACTCCAGATAAAGGAGGCAGAGTGCCGAACTAAAGAGCTGTAGATCACAGCCCTACACCTAAGGCTCAGAGCCCTTGAGCTTGAAAACCCGACAGCTGCGTCCAACATAAGGTCGGGTAACCAAAACACAGTCGGGGTCAGTAAGCCGGGGGGGTTTGACATTGGCAGAAACATAGCATTAGTAGTACCACCATTTCGAGAGTCTGAAGTGGATTCATACTTTGGCGCTTTTGAACGAATTGCTGAGGCCTTAAAATGGCCCAAGGAGTCTTGGTCAATACTAGTACAGTGTAAATTAATAGGAAAAGCCCAAGAAGCGGGCGCTATGCTATCCATTGATCTCGAATATGAGACACTTAAACAGAGTGTATTGCAGGCTTATGAGCTTGTGCCTGAAGCATATAGGCAAAAATTTCGCAATAAAGATAAAACTGCCAACCAGAGTTATGTGGAGTTTGCACGCGAGAAAAGCACATTATTTGATAAGTGGTGCCAGGCTTCTAAAATCAATACTACGGCTGAGATGCGGGAATTAATTTAGCTTGAAGAATTTAAGAAATGCCTACCCGAACGAATTGTGATGTATATTAATGAGCAAAAGGTATTATCATTAACAAAAGGTGCAATCCTGGCTGATGAGTTTATTTTAACTCATAAAAGTGTGTTCTCTGCCCCAACATCTCATGGTTTTACTGCGACACCAGAAAGAAGGTGGCAGTCTAATAACAACTTTCCCGCAGGCATTGGATTGATTAAGTCTGTTTCGTTGCATCATAGCCAATCTGAAAGGGAGTCTGAGTCTGATATAGAGGTGGACCCTCGTTTTAAGCCTTTTGTGTTTGACGGTTTTGTTTCGGTGACTGGTAAGGAGAAAGATAAAGTGCCAATAAAAATCTTGCAAGACACAGGTGCTTATCATCCGTTTATGTTGGATACTGTCCTGCCACTCTCAAATGAAACTTTGTGTAAAGCAGATTTGCTCGTGTGGGGTATTAAAATGAGCGTGCTTAGAGCACCGTTACATTTGGTACATTTTAGTTCGCCCCTGGTGTCAGGACAGTTTAAGGTAGCTGTGCGTCCTAAATTGCCAATCGGTGGTATCGCGTTTATTCTCGGTAATGACATAGCGGGAGGACAAGTTTTTCCTCCATCCGAAGTCGTTGAAATTCCTGTTTTGAGTTGCGATCCCCCTGCGTCAACCATGCCAAATGTGTTCCCTGTGTGCGCAATTACGCGCGCACTTGTGCGTAATGCGCTGGTCCTGGTTGGCGTGGAGAGTTGTGAGGCATATCTAGATGATGTAGTGGCGTATTCAAATACATGGTCGGACCATCTAAATACTTTGTCCCTCATTTTCAGTCGTCTCAGGGAGGCCTCCCTCACCCTAAACCTCGCCAAGTGCGAATTTGGTAAAGGTACGGTAACTTTTTTGGGTAAACAGGTGGGGCAGGGGCAGGTTCGTCCGGTGGCGGAGAAAGTGAGGGCAGTGGTTGAGTTCCCTGGTCCAGATTCAAAGAAAGCTTTAAGCCGATTTATTGGCATGTGCGGATATTATCGTGGTTTTTGCAGAAACCTTTCTGCTGTAGTGGCTCCTCTCACAGCAATGGTTAGTCCTGTAAAACCATATGTGTGGTCTCCAGCTTGTCAGTCTGCATTGCTATATAGTACACCAGTACTTGCTGCACCTGATTTTGCTAAGCCTTTCAAATTAGAGGTAGATGCAAGTGCAAGTGGTGCGGGGGCTGTTCTTATGCAGGAGGATGCGCAGGGCATTGACCATCCTGTTTGCTATTTTTCCCAAAAATTTAACAAACATCAGGTAAATTATAGTACAGTAGAAAAGGAGGCTCTTGCTCTGTTATTCGCCCTGCAGAATTTTTAAGTGTATATTGGTTCTACCCCACAAACTGTCAAAGTTTTTACAGACCACAGCCCATTAGTGTTTTTAGCCCAGATGCGCAATTCTAACGAGAGGCTAATGCGCTGGTCCATTGCTTTGCAGGATTTCAATTTGGAGATTTGCCATAAAAAGGGTATTGAAAATGTAATGGCAGATGCCTTATCAAGAGTGTTTTGAGTGGGTAACCTTTACAAGGGTTAGGCACTATGGGGGGGTGCTTGATTCTTGGGAAGGGGGGTGTTACGACTGGGGTCGTATTTAAGGTTATTATTATGAGTTGGTCTGGTCCTAGTGTGGAAGTGTGTGTGTGTGTGTGTGTGTGTGTGTGTGTGTGTGTGTGTGTGTGTGTGTGTGTGTGTGTGTGTGTGTGTGTGTGTGTGTGTGTGTGTGTGTGTGTCAGAGGTGAGATGGTGGAGATGAAAGGAAGGTATGCAAATTCAGGTGTGCCATTCCCGGGAGGCGATTGGTGGGGCGCTGATCCAAGCCGGCCAGTGATTGGTGGGGAGCTCATAGGAGTGCTGCCTTCCAAGTGGCTAATAGGGTGGAGGCTCCCTATATAAGAGAAGCACAGATCTCAGTGCAGCACGCAGGGGCAGGAGCCCGTCTTCCTCCACTTCCAACTGGCCACACCTTATGTTCTGTTACTTATGAGTTCTATGATTTGACCTAAGTTATTTTCAGTTGATATAAGTTGATCCTGAGGTGATGTTTCTTTTGCTTATTGTTTATGTTAGGAAGGTAAGATATCGTATTATTGGTTCTTTTGATAGGTAAGAGATTTCTTTTCAGTTAGTTCTTTTGGTTTGTTACTTTAGTTCCTCAGTGAGTTACACCCTTATGACCCAAGTATATGTTAATCTTTTGTTATTACTTTATATCTTTATAAATAAACCATTGTTATATTTTGCACTTCAACCCTTTGTTTGTGTGGCTACTTGGAGTTGGGGAAGGCGGGAACATATTCATGTTGTGTCTCAGGCACCCCTAGACTGGGGCATAACAATAACTATAACCATAACAGTAAGAGGGTAGAGGGTATAACCAGGGTAAAGTAGAGGGTAGAGGGTATAACCAGTGGAAAGTAGAGGGTAGAGGGTATAACCAGTGGAAAGTAGAGGGTAGAGGGTATAACCAGTGGAAAGTAGAGGGTAGAGGGTATAACCAGTGGAAAGTAGAGGGTAGAGGGTATAACCAGTGGAAAGTAGAGGGTAGAGGGTATAACCAGTGGAAAGTAGAGGGTATAACAAGTGGAAAGTAGAGGGTAGAGGGTATAACCAGTGGAAAGTAGAGGGTAGAGGGGATAACCAGTGTAAAGTAGAGGGTATAACCAGTGTAAAGTAGAGGGTAGTACTATAACCAGTGTAAAGTAGAGGGTAGAGGGTATAACCAGTGTAAAGTAGAGGGTAGTACTATAACAAGTGGAAAGTAGAGGGTAGAGGGTATAACCAGTGGAAAGTAGAGGGTAGAGGGTATAACCAGTGGAAAGTAGAGGGTAGAGGGTATAACCAGTGTAAAGTAGAGGGTAGAGGGTATAACCAGTGTAAAGTAGAGGGTAGAGGGTATAACCAGTGTAAAGTAGAGGGTAGAGGGTATAACCAGTGTAAAGTAGAGGGTAGAGGGTATAACCAGTGTAAAGTAGAGGGTAGTAATATAACCAGTGTAAAGTAGAGGTTAGAGGGTATAACCAGTGTAAAGTAGAGGGTAGTACTATAACCAGTGTAAAGTAGAGGTTAGAGGGTATAACCAGTGTAAAGTAGAGGGTAGAGGGTATAACCAGCGTAAAGTAGAGGGTAGAGGGTATAACCAGTGGAAAGTAGAGGGTATAACAAGTGGAAAGTAGAGGGTAGAGGGTATAACCAGTGGAAAGTAGAGGGTAGAGGGGATAACCAGTGTAAAGTAGAGGGTATAACCAGTGTAAAGTAGAGGGTAGTACTATAACCAGTGTAAAGTAGAGGGTAGAGGGTATAACCAGTGTAAAGTAGAGGGTAGTACTATAACAAGTGGAAAGTAGAGGGTAGAGGGTATAACCAGTGGAAAGTAGAGGGTAGAGGGTATAACCAGTGGAAAGTAGAGGGTAGAGGGTATAACCAGTGTAAAGTAGAGGGTAGAGGGTATAACCAGTGTAAAGTAGAGGGTAGAGGGTATAACCAGTGTAAAGTAGAGGGTAGAGGGTATAACCAGTGTAAAGTAGAGGGTAGAGGGTATAACCAGTGTAAAGTAGAGGGTAGTAATATAACCAGTGTAAAGTAGAGGTTAGAGGGTATAACCAGTGTAAAGTAGAGGGTAGTACTATAACCAGTGTAAAGTAGAGGTTAGAGGGTATAACCAGTGTAAAGTAGAGGGTAGAGGGTATAACCAGCGTAAAGTAGAGGGTAGAGGGTATAACCAGTGGAAAGTAGAGGGTATAACAAGTGGAAAGTAGAGGGTAGAGGGTATAACCAGTGGAAAGTAGAGGGTATAACAAGTGGAAAGTAGAGGGTAGAGGGTATAACCAGTGGAAAGTAGAGGGTAGCGGGTATAACCAGTGGAAAGTAGAGGGTATAACAAGTGGAAAGTAGAGGGTAGAGGGTATAACCAGTGTAAAGTAGAGGTTAGAGGGTATAACCAGTGGAAAGTAGAGGGTATAACAAGTGGAAAGTAGAGGGTAGAGGGTATAACCAGTGGAAAGTAGAGGGTAGAGGGTATAACCAGTGGAAAGTAGAGGGTAGAGGGTATAACCAGTGGAAAGTAGAGGGTAGAGGGTATAACCAGTGTAAAGTAGAGGGTAGTACTATAACCAGTGTAAAGTAGAGGTTAGAGGGTATAACCAGTGTAAAGTAGAGGGTAGAGGGTATAACCAGTGTAAAGTAGAGGGTAGTACTATAACCAGTGTAAAGTAGAGGGTAGAGGGTATAACCAGGGTAAAGTAGAGGATAGAGGGTATAACCAGTGTAAAGTAGAGGTTAGAGGGTATAACCAGTGGAAAGTAGAGGGTAGAGGGTATAACCAGTGTAAAGTAGAGGGTCGAGGGTATAACCAGTGTAAAGTAGAGGGCAGTTCTATAACCAGTGTAAAGTAGAAGTTAGAGGGTATAACCAGTGGAAAGTAGAGGGTATAACAAGTGGAAAGTAGAGGGTAGAGGGTATAACCAGTGGAAAGTAGAGGGTAGAGGGGATAACCAGTGTAAAGTAGAGGGTATAACCAGTGTAAAGTAGAGGGTAGTACTATAACCAGTGTAAAGTAGAGGGTAGAGGGTATAACCAGTGTAAAGTAGAGGGTAGTACTATAACAAGTGGAAAGTAGAGGGTAGAGGGTATAACCAGTGGAAAGTAGAGGGTAGAGGGTATAACCAGTGGAAAGTAGAGGGTAGAGGGTATAACCAGTGTAAAGTAGAGGGTAGAGGGTATAACCAGTGTAAAGTAGAGGGTAGAGGGTATAACCAGTGTAAAGTAGAGGGTAGAGGGTATAACCAGTGTAAAGTAGAGGGTAGAGGGTATAACCAGTGTAAAGTAGAGGGTAGTAATATAACCAGTGTAAAGTAGAGGTTAGAGGGTATAACCAGTGTAAAGTAGAGGGTAGTACTATAACCAGTGTAAAGTAGAGGTTAGAGGGTATAACCAGTGTAAAGTAGAGGGTAGAGGGTATAACCAGCGTAAAGTAGAGGGTAGAGGGTATAACCAGTGGAAAGTAGAGGGTATAACAAGTGGAAAGTAGAGGGTAGAGGGTATAACCAGTGGAAAGTAGAGGGTAGAGGGGATAACCAGTGTAAAGTAGAGGGTATAACCAGTGTAAAGTAGAGGGTAGTACTATAACCAGTGTAAAGTAGAGGGTAGAGGGTATAACCAGTGTAAAGTAGAGGGTAGTACTATAACAAGTGGAAAGTAGAGGGTAGAGGGTATAACCAGTGGAAAGTAGAGGGTAGAGGGTATAACCAGTGGAAAGTAGAGGGTAGAGGGTATAACCAGTGTAAAGTAGAGGGTAGAGGGTATAACCAGTGTAAAGTAGAGGGTAGAGGGTATAACCAGTGTAAAGTAGAGGGTAGAGGGTATAACCAGTGTAAAGTAGAGGGTAGAGGGTATAACCAGTGTAAAGTAGAGGGTAGTAATATAACCAGTGTAAAGTAGAGGTTAGAGGGTATAACCAGTGTAAAGTAGAGGGTAGTACTATAACCAGTGTAAAGTAGAGGTTAGAGGGTATAACCAGTGTAAAGTAGAGGGTAGAGGGTATAACCAGCGTAAAGTAGAGGGTAGAGGGTATAACCAGTGGAAAGTAGAGGGTATAACAAGTGGAAAGTAGAGGGTAGAGGGTATAACCAGTGGAAAGTAGAGGGTATAACAAGTGGAAAGTAGAGGGTAGAGGGTATAACCAGTGGAAAGTAGAGGGTAGCGGGTATAACCAGTGGAAAGTAGAGGGTATAACAAGTGGAAAGTAGAGGGTAGAGGGTATAACCAGTGTAAAGTAGAGGTTAGAGGGTATAACCAGTGGAAAGTAGAGGGTATAACAAGTGGAAAGTAGAGGGTAGAGGGTATAACCAGTGGAAAGTAGAGGGTAGAGGGTATAACCAGTGGAAAGTAGAGGGTAGAGGGTATAACCAGTGGAAAGTAGAGGGTAGAGGGTATAACCAGTGTAAAGTAGAGGGTAGTACTATAACCAGTGTAAAGTAGAGGTTAGAGGGTATAACCAGTGTAAAGTAGAGGGTAGAGGGTATAACCAGTGTAAAGTAGAGGGTAGTACTATAACCAGTGTAAAGTAGAGGGTAGAGGGTATAACCAGGGTAAAGTAGAGGATAGAGGGTATAACCAGTGTAAAGTAGAGGTTAGAGGGTATAACCAGTGGAAAGTAGAGGGTAGAGGGTATAACCAGTGTAAAGTAGAGGGTCGAGGGTATAACCAGTGTAAAGTAGAGGGCAGTTCTATAACCAGTGTAAAGTAGAAGTTAGAGGGTATAACCAGTGGAAAGTAGAGGGTAGAGGGTATAACCAGTGTAAAGTAGAGGGTAGTACTATAACCAGTGTAAAGTATAGGGTAGAGGGTATAACCAGTCTAAAGTAGAGGATAGAGGGTATAACCAGTGTAAAGTAGAGGTTAGAGGGTATAACCAGTGGAAAGTAGAGGGTACAGGGTATAACCAGTGTAAAGTAGAGGATAGAGGGTATAACCAGTGTAAAGTAGAGGGTAGAGGGTATAACCAGTGGAAAGTAGAGGGTAGAGGGTATAACCAGTGTAAAGTAGAGGGTAGAGGGTATTACCAGTGTAAAGTAGAGGGTAGTACTATAACCAGTGTAAAGTAGAGGGTAGTACTATAACCAGTGTAAAGTAGAGGGTAGTACTATAACCAGTGTAAAGTACAGGGTCGAGGGTATAACCAGTGTAAAGTAGAGGGTAGAGGGTATAACCAGTGTAAAGTAGAGGGTAGAGGGTATAACCAGTGTAAAGTAGAGGGTAGTACTATAACCAGTGTAAAGTAGAGGGTAGTACTATAACCAGTGTAAAGTACAGGGTCGAGGGTATAACCAGCGTAAAGTAGAGGGTAGAGGGTATAACCAGTGTAAAGTAGAGGGTAGAGGGTATAACCAGTGTAAAGTAGAGGGTAGAGGGTATAACCAGTGTAAAGTAGAGGGTAGAGGGTATAACCAGTGTAAAGTAGAGGGCAGTTCTATAACCAGTGTAAAGTAGAGGGTAGAGGGTATAACCAGTGTAAAGTAGAGGGTAGAGGGTATAACCAGTGTAAAGTAGAGGGTAGAGGGTATAACCAGTGTAAAGTAGAGGGTAGAGGGTATAACCAGTGTAAAGTAGAGGGTAGTACTATAACCAGTTTAAAGTAGAGGGTAGAGGGTATAACCAGTGTAAAGTAGAGGGTAGCGGGTATAACCAGTGTAAAGTAGAGGGTAGAGGGTATAACCAGTGTAAAGTAGAGGGCAGTTCTATAACCAGTGTAAAGTAGAGGGTAGAGGGTATAACCAGTGTAAAGTAGAGGGTAGTACTATAACCAGTGTAAAGTAGAGGGTAGAGGGTATAACCAGTGTAAAGTAGAGGGTAGTACTATAACCAGTGTAAAGTAGAGGGTAGTACTATAACCAGTGTAAAGTAGAGGGTAGTACTATAACCAGTGTAAAGTAGAGGGTATAACCAGTGTAAAGTAGAGGGTAGAGGGTATAACCAGTGTAAAGTAGAGGGTAGAGGGTATAACCAGTGGAAAGTAGAGGGTAGAGGGTATAACCAGTGGAAAGTAGAGGGTAGAGGGTATAACCAGTGTAAAGTAGAGGGTAGAGGGTATAACCAGTGGAAAGTAGAGGGTAGAGGGTATAACCAGTGTAAAGTAGAGGGTAGAGGGTATAACCAGTGTAAAGTAGAGGGTAGAGGGTATAACCAGTGGAAAGTAGAGGGTAGAGGGTATAACCAGTGGAAAGTAGAGGGTAGTACTATAACCAGTGTAAATTAGAGGGTAGAGGGTATAACCAGTGTAAAGTAGAGGGTAGAGGGTATAACCAGTGTAAAGTAGAGGGTAGAGGGTATAACCAGTGTAAAGTAGAGGGTAGAGGGTATAACCAGTGTAAAGTAGAGGGTAGTACTATAACCAGTTTAAAGTAGAGGGTAGAGGGTATAACCAGTGTAAAGTAGAGGGTAGAGGGTATAACCAGTGTAAAGTAGAGGGTAGAGGGTATAACCAGTGTAAAGTAGAGGGCAGTTCTATAACCAGTGTAAAGTAGAGGGTAGAGGGTATAACCAGTGTAAAGTAGAGGGTAGTACTATAACCAGTGTAAAGTAGAGGGTAGAGGGTATAACCAGTGTAAAGTAGAGGGTAGTACTATAACCAGTGTAAAGTAGAGGGTAGTACTATAACCAGTGTAAAGTAGAGGGTAGTACTATAACCAGTGTAAAGTAGAGGGTATAACCAGTGTAAAGTAGAGGGTAGAGGGTATAACCAGTGTAAAGTAGAGGGTAGAGGGTATAACCAGTGGAAAGTAGAGGGTAGAGGGTATAACCAGTGGAAAGTAGAGGGTAGAGGGTATAACCAGTGTAAAGTAGAGGGTAGAGGGTATAACCAGTGGAAAGTAGAGGGTAGAGGGTATAACCAGTGTAAAGTAGAGGGTAGAGGGTATAACCAGTGTAAAGTAGAGGGTAGAGGGTATAACCAGTGGAAAGTAGAGGGTAGAGGGTATAACCAGTGGAAAGTAGAGGGTAGAGGGTATAACCAGTGGAAAGTAGAGGGTAGTACTATAACCAGTGTAAATTAGAGGGTAGAGGGTATAACCAGTGGAAAGTAGAGGGTATAACCAGTGTAAAGTAGAGGGTAGTACTATAACCAGTGTAAAGTAGAGGGTAGTACTATAACCAGTGTAAAGTAGAGGGTAGAGGGTATAACCAGTGTAAAGTAGAGGGTAGTACTATAACCAGTGTAAAGTAGAGGGTAGAGGGTATAACCAGTGTAAAGTAGAGGTTAGTACTATAACCAGTGGAAAGTAGATGGTAGCACGGGTCCCAAAAAAAAAAAGGTCCAATTATCCACGAGTATGTTTTGGTCAAAACCAAAACATACTCGTGGATAATTGGACCGGTCTGAACGGATCCGAGAAAACTTCTAAATTACTGGACCCGGCCCGAAGTTGGACCGAGGAAAGAACATTTTCGCTGACTTTATACCGTCCGTCTCCACAGAAATGAACCATAAACATAAACATGCTCCACACAGAGGCTTTGGTTTGCGTTTCACCTGCTGAAAAGCCTCCATAGTGTTTAACAGTACAGTGAAAAGTCTCCATAGTGTTTAACAGTGCAGTGAAAAGCCTCCGTAGTGTTTAACAGTACAGTGAAAAGCCTCCATAGTGTTTAACAGTGCAGTGAAAAGCCTCCATAGTGTTTAACAGTGCAGTGAAAAGCCTCCATAGTGTTTAACAGTGCAGTGAAAAGCCTCCGTAGTGTTTAACAGTGCAGTGAAAAGCCTCCATAGTGTTTAACAGTGCAGTGAAAAGCCTCCATAGTGTTTAAGAGTGCAGTGAAAAGCCTCCATAGTGTTTAACAGTGCAGCGAAAAGCCTCCATAGTGTTTAACAGTACAGTGGAAAGCCTCCATAGTGTTTAACAGTGCAGTGAAAAGCCTCCATAGTGTTTAACAGTACAGTGAAAAGCCTCCATAGTGTTTAACAGTGCAGTGAAAAGCCTCCAAAGTGTTTAACAATGCAGTGAAAAGCCTCCATAGTGTTTAACAGTGCAGTGAAAAGCCTCCATAGTGTTTAACAGTACAGTGAAAAGCCTCCATAGTGTTTAACAGTACAGTGAAAAGCCTCCATAGTGTTTAACAGTACAGTGAAAAGCCTCCATAGTGTTTAACAGTACAGTGAAAAGAGAAAGCCTCCATAGTGTTTAACAGTACAGTGAAAAGCCTCCATAGTGTTTAACAGTGCAGTGAAAAGCCTCCCTAGTGTTTAACAGTACAGTGAAAAGCCTCCATAGTGTTTAACAGTACAGTGAAAAGCCTCCATAGTGTTTAACAGTGCAGTGAAAAGCCTCCATAGTGTTTAGCAGTGCAGTGAAAAGCCTCCATAGTGTTTAACAGTGCAGTGAAAAGCCTCCAGTGTTTAACAGTACAGTGAAAAGCCTCCATAGTGTTTAACAGTGCAGTGAAAAGCCTCCATAGTGTTTAACAGTGCAGTGAAAAGCCTCCAGTGTTTAACAGTGCAGTGAAAAGCCTCCATAGTGTTTAACAGTACAGTGAAAAGCCTCCATAGTGTTTAACAGTGCAGTGAAAAGCCTCCATAGTGTTTAACAGTGCAGTGAAAAGCCTCCAGTGTTTAACAGTACAGTGAAAAGCCTCCATAGTGTTTAACAGTGCAGTGAAAAGCCTCCATAGTGTTTAACAGTACAGTGAAAAGCCTCCATAGTGTTTAACAGTGCAGTGAAAAGCCTCCATAGTGTTTAACAGTGCAGTGAAAAGCCTCCATAGTGTTTAACAGTGCAGTGAAAAGCCTCCAGTGTTTAACAGTGCAGTGAAAAGCCTCCATAGTGTTTAACAGTGCAGTGAAAAGCCTCCATAGTGTTTAACAGTACAGTGAAAAGCCTCCATAGTGTTTAACAGTGCAGTGAAAAGCCTCCAGTGTTTAACAGTGCAGTGAAAAGCCTCCATAGTGTTTAACAGTACAGTGAAAAGCCTCCAGTGTTTAACAGTGCAGTGAAAAGCCTCCATAGTGTTTAACAGTACAGTGAAAAGCCTCCAGTGTTTAACAGTACAGTGAAAAGTCTCCATAGTGTTTAACAGTACAGTGAAAAGTCTCCATAGTGTTTAACAGTACAGTGAAAAGCCTCCATAGTGTTTAACAGTGCAGTGAAAAGCCTACATAGTGTTTAACAGTGCAGTGAAAAGCCTCCATAGTGTTTAACAATGCAGTGAAAAGCCTCCATAGTGTTTAACAGTGCAGTGAAAAGTCTCCATAGTGTTTAACAGTGCAGTGAAAAGCCTCCATAGTGTTTAACAGTGCAGTTAAAAGCCTCCATAGTGTTTAACGGTGCAGTGAAAAGTCTCCATAGTGTTTAACAGTGCAGTGAGCTTCAATTGGCTGTTAACGTTAAACGGGGCTCATTCAATATGCGAGAACAACAGACGATATGGATTTTGGAGGATAATTACAACACATATGTTTCATTTTAAAACTGAAGTTTAAAGAGTTTAATATAGTAATAATAATAATAATAATAATGATAATAATAAGCTAGTTGTCCGGTCCTCACGGGTCCATCCACTTCAAATGAACAGACAGAGGACCGTGGCAATTGAAACCGTTTGACTCGTGCCAGAGGGACAAGTCAATATTTTGGACTCCACCCGGCTCGGTTCTCAGTTTGGGGCTCAGGTCTTCGGTTCTGGGCAGACCTGTGCTACCCTCTGGTGGAAAGTAACTAAGTACATTTACTTAAATACTCGACATACAGTAAGTACCCATTTTGAGGTAGCCTGCATTTACTTCACATTTAGCTCATTTCTCACAGTCCGGTGGTTTTGTCCCTAATCTTTGGTGAATTGTTCACTTTTATATAAAAGCATGAAACTTGGCACTATATATTTTATAATAATAATATAATATATTTATAATTGTCTCCGCCGGAGGTGGAGAGTATGTTTTCGTTCTCTCCCGCTGTGTGTCAGAAGGCCAAAGCTAAGAAAGCATACTCATCTACAACAGTAACACAGAAGAGGACTATAGAGTTGAATTGATCCCACAACAAGGCCGAATTCTTAATACTGTAACAATAGGTCACCTTGATCAAATACATTATGTAGCACTAGAGAAAACTGACATAGATCAAACACACCAATCAACTGCTGAAACTGTTCAAGACAATGAAGATGAAGAAGACAGACAAGCATTTGAACAAACCAGTCAATTACGAGGACTCCCGTATGACACATTGCTTCAAGAAGAACATTTTTTAGATGCAGACACTACATATTCAGTCGCCCCTGCAGAACACCAAAAACCACGCGCATTCTACCAAGACGACAAGTTTGAAGAGTTGGCAAACCCATCAAAGTACCCTTATGGCCGCGGTGGTTTAAAAACAGAAAGAGCAAAAAACATCACACACAGAAAATATTTTAACCAACGTATTTTGCATTGTGATGGCCGTTTTGCTAAAGACATAGACTATCTCCTGGCAGCTCAGTACATGGTGGAAGCACAACAAGTCAAAGATCAAATTCAGATATCCCTACGGCAAAGCCGTTTGATTAAAATAGCACAGGTCTGCTGGCGGAGACTTGTGCTCCGAGGAGCACATTTTCTAGTTCTATATTGTACAGTCTGGGACCCTGAATTTTCAGATATGGAGCCATGCCCGGCACCAGGATGAAATGGTGAGAGGCAGTTGAAAATGTTGTTTTATATAGTAAAACAATGTTATCATTGTGTTATTCCTATTAATTGATTTAACAACACAATAGCTCCTGAACAACACAAGAAAGACAACAGTATTTCACAGTGAAGACAATCTGACTTTTCTCATTGATTTAAACAACATGGGAAAAAAGTAAAAAGTAAAAAATATCGCTAATGTCTATTTCTCTTCTCATGACTCTCCCTCTCCCTTTCCCTCTCCCCCTCTCACCCTCTCTCTCTCTCTCTCTCTCTCTCTCTGGTTCACTTTGGGTCATTTTATCGTCTACTCAGGCTTTTGTGAAACCCCCAGAGAGTTGATTCAGTATTTATACTTTATATTTGATGTTAATTTGATCAGACACGCCCCCTTCCTATACAAACCCATTGTAAATTCAAACTCAATTTCGGTTCTGGTGACTCACACATCCCTCCTAATATGTGAGGGGGCGTGTTTTTTCGATTACGTTTTTCTCTTTTTCTTTTTCATTTTCCCAAAAAATAAATGAAAAAAGTAATTGAAAAAACACGGTCTCCTCACGTATTAGAAGGACAATATCAGTCACTAGAAATAAGGTTTGTATAGGAAGGGGGGCGAGTCTGATAAAATGAATATCAAATATCTAAATACTGAATCAAGCAACTTAAAAAAAAAGCCTGTGTAGACGATAAAATGACCCAAATTTTTTTTTAAGTGAAATATCCCTTTTGAGTTCTCTTTTGGGTCTTAAGCTAAAAAGGTTTGGGAACAACTGATGTAGGCCTACAGGGTTATTGAATGTGGGGAAGATAACATAATGACAGTGTAGAACTCATATACATAAGTATCTCCTCCGGGAGCAGATGGGTTAGTTAGCGCCCCAGCCTGTGTCCTCCGTGAGGAAGCAGCCCAACAAAGCCACGGTGAGGAGGGCCTTTCAGGCAAGCCGCAAGTGGAGCCTGCAGTACCACCACGGCCCAAGAAACCATCAAGCCAGAATGAAATGTTTGGAGCGGGGGGGGAGTCTGGTGCAACGCTCAGGTCCTGGACCTGGTGAGACGAAGGAGGAGCCCGGCCAGGAGGCCATCCAGAGCCTAGTCCCTCCACGTGCCAGAGCCTCTCCTCTCCCCCGGCCCCGGCAGAGTATTTCCAGAGAAGCAGACTGAGTGGCCCTGTCGTTCCTCAGAGGACTGACCGTGGGTACAGTAGCTACTGGGACGTAAGTCGGGGCTTGATCAACCTCGGCTGGGTCACCTGGGTGAGGGTCTCTGTTGTTGCGAGACCCCAAACACCCGTCGACCCCAGGCTACAACACTGATGATACGTCCCAGTTGCATCCAGTGGTGGAAAGTAACTAAGTACATTTACTAAGTAAAATGTTGAGGCATTTGTACTTTACTTGAGTATTTCCAATTTCCAATACTTTTACTTCTACTCCACTACTTTTCAGATATAAATATTTTTTATATTTTGAAACATACATTAACCACTTTAGCCCTATTTTTTATACATAGGCTATCTCGATGCTCACAACGCGTCTCATCGCGACCCGTTGTGAGCTTGTAGATCTGCTATTTTCAAATATTTTAGTACTTTTACTTTTGGTACTTTAAGTACATTTTGATGCCAATACTTTTGTACTTTAACTGAAGTAAATTTAGAATTCTGGACTTTTACTTAACAGAGTAACAGAGTATTTCTATATTGCAGTATTGGTACATTACATCAAGTAAAGACTTTGAGCACTTTTTCTACCACTGGTTGCATCCATGTGATGTTTTCTTTCTCCTCCTTCTCTTCTCTACAGGGTTATTTAGTGTGGAGAAGATAACATAATGACATGTAGAACTCATATAGTATCTCTTCTCTACAGGGTTATTGAATGTGGAGAAGATAACATAATGACATGTAGAACTCATATAGTATCTCTTCTCTTCTCTACAGGGTTATTGAATGTGGAGAAGATAACATAATGACATGTAGAACTCATATAGTATCTCTTCTCTACAGGGTTATTGAATGTGGAGAAGATAACATAATGACATGTAGAACTCATATAGTATCTCTTCTCTTCTCTACAGGGTTATTGAGTGTGGAGAAGATAACATAATGACATGTAGAACTCATATAGTATCTCTTCTCTACAGGGTTATTGATGTGGAGAAGATAACATAATGACATGTAGAACTCATATAGTATCTCTTCTCTACAGGGTTATTGAGTGTGGAAAAGATAACATAATGACATGTAGAACTCATATAATATCTCTTCTCTTCTCTACAGGGTTATTGATGTGGAGAAGATAACATAATGACATGTAGAACTCATATAGTATCTCTTCTCTTCTCTACAGGGTTATTGATGTGGAGAAGATAACATAATGACATGTAGAACTCATATAGTATCTCTTCTCTACAGGGTTATTGAATGTGGAGAAGATAACATAATGACATGTAGAACTCATATAGTATCTCTTCTCTACAGGGTTATTGAATGTGGAGAAGATAACATAATGACATGTAGAACTCATATAGTATCTCTTCTCTACAGGGTTATTGAATGTGGAGAAGATAACATAATGACATGTAGAACTCATATAGTATCTCTTCTCTACAGGGTTATTGAATGTGGAGAAGATAACATAATGACATGTAGAACTCATATAGTATCTCTTCTCTACAGGGTTATTGAATGTGGAGAAGATAACATAATGACATGTAGAACTCATATAGTATCTCTTCTCTACAGGGTTATTGATGTGGAGAAGATAACATAATGACATGTAGAACTCATATAGTATCTCTTCTCTACAGGGTTATTGAGTGTGGAAAAGATAACATAATGACATGTAGAACTCATATAATATCTCTTCTCTTCTCTACAGGGTTATTGATGTGGAGAAGATAACATAATGACATGTAGAACTCATATAGTATCTCTTCTCTTCTCTACAGGGTTATTGATGTGGAGAAGATAACATAATGACATGTAGAACTCATATAGTATCTCTTCTCTACAGGGTTATTGAATGTGGAGAAGATAACATAATGACATGTAGAACTCATATAGTATCTCTTCTCTACAGGGTTATTGAATGTGGAGAAGATAACATAATGACATGTAGAACTCATATAGTATCTCTTCTCTACAGGGTTATTGAATGTGGAGAAGATAACATAATGACATGTAGAACTCATATAGTATCTCTTCTCTACAGGGTTATTGAATGTGGAGAAGATAACATAATGACATGTAGAACTCATATAATATCTCTTCTCTACAGGGTTATTGAATGTGGAGAAGATAACATAATGACATGTAGAACTCATATAGTATCTCTTCTCTACAGCAGGGGTCTTCAATGTTTTCAGGCCAAGGACCCCTTAGCTGAGAGAGAGATGAAGCAGGGACCCCATATTGTATAAAATTGTGTTTCAGATAAACTTTTGTAACAATCGCCCTTTTACTCTCAAGGGAAACTTGTTAACTAAAAGGAAAATCAACAGGATCGGCAGGATTTAATTTAAGTGAATTTATTTAAGCCACAAAATAATAACTACCATTATACAACAGGTAGTTCCGACCAAGCAATCTGATTGGTTGAAATAGCTTTCTAGCCGTGCTTCAAACCAGCATCATAGCACGGGCCTAATCACATTAATAAATCACTCCACACTGCAGTCCGCACCTGATTAGACCATATATGGCACAGCTGTGCTGTGAAGTCACGCTGTCCCACGATAGGAAAACAAACAGACAGTACCCACCGCCGCCACCGGAGAACAAACAGCTACGGAAAATGGACTATGTTGTTAATTTTGACTTATTTGGTGGACTTACGGTTGATCAATGGTTAGAAGAGAGCACACCAAATCGCCTAAAATCCTATAATAAAAGGAATAACTGGAAAAAAGTGTGCTTTATTTCAATGGTAACATCCATACTGTATAAATATCCTCCTGTGTTAAAGTAAAATTACTCCCATTTCGTTAACAGTCCAGTGTATGTTATACTTTATCGTACGAAGGTATCGCACGGCAAAAATAGCCGATCTACAAGTTCACAACGCATCGCCATCTTGACGCGTTGTGAGCTTGTAGATCAGTTATTTTGGCCACGTAACACGATCGTACGACGGAGAATATAGCCTACTGGAATCAGCTGTGTTCATGAGACGATGACTCATAGTGCTGCGCTGTCAGGGACTATTTTGTCTCAGTCAAATAAACTCTTCTCTTTACAGGGAAACGGATAAGCGAATTTTTTTTATCATGAATTGCCCCACAATATGAATACATTTGGATGTGTTTTGTTGGTAACTGTTGTATAATCGCAATATTACACTCGAGGGTGTGCTTTACCTTACATTATTAGCACTTCTGTGATCGCGGCGGAACTCGGCTTCGCCTCGTTCCTGACCGCATCACAGGCGTGCCAATAATGAAGGTAAAGCACACCCTCTCGTGTAATATTGCTTAATTAATAAATGGCCAAACAAAGAATACACTCAGGGCTTTAAATCACTTCTGTCCCTATCTCTTTCCCTATTCAACAAAACAAACACATCAACAACCCAAATGTTTCTCTCACAAACCCCTCACATCATAGATTCACCCGTGAACAATAAACAAAGTCACAACTTGCAGTTATACAGTCAGAGCGCTGCACGGTCAGTCGCTTACTCGCTTTGTCAAACAATAATAAACAACTCCTCCTTATGATCCGAACGGCCTCTCGTGGGGCGCGGTCTCGAGAGTGTCTATTGTCCTTATATCCAAACGAAAATGTAAACGGTCTTCCGCACAAACGGTCCAAATAATAACTTAAGTTCGGCGGGGTACCCCTATAAAGTGTAATCCATAAAGAAACTGGCCGCTTGGGTTTGTCTCACCGGCCTCGGCTCCTCCCGACTCCAACACCGACCGGCATCTCGTACACAAACACTACAGCGCTCGAGTTCCCCGGCAGCACCGGTAGGTCCTTTCCTCCGCGAGTCCGCTGGGCTCGAAGTTCCTTGTTGTTGGCTGCAGCTTACTATTATGTTCAAACTTTTAACTTAAACTCAGTAATACTGGCGCCTGGAGGAGATCTCCTCTATCCCTCTCCTGTCGCATCTGCTACACAGGTTTGTATGATCCGAGTTCTGCGCGCAACACACCCTCTATTTTTCAAGTAGAGTGTGGCATCAATCACTCAATCACCCCAGTGATCAGACCCATTACCCCTCACGTGAATAGGAAATGTTCATATATTTCACAGTGTCCAACATGTTACATATCACACGTATATAATAACATGCATAGATAGATCAGATGTCACATATCAATTAGACATAATAACACCCATAGATCAAGCAGATATTTATATATAAATATAATGTGCATTTGTCACACTTTTGCTGCTCTTTTTTCCCTCTACACCTATAACTCTTTGCAAAAAATAGCCGATCTACAAGCTCACAACGCCTCGCAGCGTGAGGCGTTGTGAGCTTGTAGATCTGCTATTTTTGGCTAAAGTTCTCCTCAGAAAAGGGATACTAGGATTCAAGTGGTTAATGTAAAAAAAATCATATAACACAAAGATTTGGGGGACCCCCTGTAGTAACTCTGAGGACCCCATAGGGGTCCCGGACCCCTGTTGAAGACCCCTGCTCTACAGGGTTATTGAATGTGGAGAAGATAACATAATGACATGTAGAACTCATATGGTATCTCTTCTCTTCTCTACAGGATTATTGATGTGGAGAAGATAACATAATGACATGTAGAACTCATATAGTATCTCTTCTCTACTGGATTATTGAATGTGGAGAAGATAACATAATGACATATAGAACTCATATAGTATCTCTTCTCTACAGGGTTATTGAATGTGGAGAAGATAACATAATGACATGTAGAACTCATATAATATCTCTTCTCTACTGGATTATTGAATGTGGAGAAGATAACATAATGACATGTAGAACTCATATAGAATCTCTTCAACGTTTTCAGGGTTATTGAGTGTGGAGAAGACAACTGTATGACGGTGCAGAACGTGGCCATCGTGTTCGGTCCCACTCTGCTTCGTCCAGAGATGGAGTCGGCCAGCATCACCGTGCACATAGTGTTCCACAACCAGAATCTAAGCAAAAACTGAGATTATTGTCTTGTAAATAGAGATAGCATATTTATGCTGTACATTTGCTGGAAATGCACATTCTCCTTCTTATAAAAGTAACTTTGTTAAAAAAAGAAATAGGACTGGTTGCTCTGAAAATAAGTCCTACTTTTTGTTGTCAAAGAGTGTATATCGATCTGTGGAAGGGTCTCTTTGCTCTTAATAAGTGTTTCTGTAAACTTCACAGGTGATCCGTTGGCCTGTGAGTTTCACCCCAGCTTTAACTGTTTACAATGATGGACAGTAACTAAGTACAGCTTTAACTGTTACAATGATGAACAGTAACTAAGTACAGCTTTAATGTTTACAATGATGGACAGTAACTAAGTACAGCTTTAACTGTTACAATGATGAACAGTAACTAAGTACAGCTTTAACTGTTTACAATGATGGACAGTAACTAAGTACAGCTTTAACTGTTACAATGATGAACAGTAACTAAGTACAGCTTTAACTGTTTACAATGATGAACAGTAACTAAGTACAGCTTTAATGTTTACAATGATGGACAGTAACTAAGTATAGCTTTAATGTTTACAATGATGGACAGTAACTAAGTACAGCTTTAACTGTTACAATGATGGACAGTAACTAAGTATAGCTTTAACTGTTTACAATGATGGACAGTAACTAAGTACAGCTTTAACTGTTTACAATGATGGACAGTAACTAAGTACAGCTTTAATGTTTACAATGATGGACAGTAACTAAGTACAGCTTTAACTGTTTACAATGATGGACAGTAACTAAGTACAGCTTTAACACATCGACCGCCAGAGGTTAATCTCATAATGTACTCACCAGTGCCAAGGTGTTTTTGTTGTTTTTTTGTTTTTTTCATGTCGCCATAGATCTTGTTAAAATCCTTAAGATTGAGATTGAGCCGGTCTGTTTACATCCGCGAGATCTCCCTGTATCTCCCAGTGAAGATCGCGTGTCAAACGGGGCATCCATGTTTGAGTTAGAGCGGATTACGTTAAACAGTGAAATGCGAGGAGAAAAAACTACAGGAAGAGAATTGAGTTTCAGTTTCGTCTGTAGAACGAGGGCGGACGTGATCGTCAAAACCGGATCCCAAATAATTCCGTTTCCGGTCATCAAACCGGAAACGGAAGTGGGTCAAAAAAATTCCGAAAGTGCACCCGGACCGCGCATGCGCGAAAAGACCGCAGCCCGTAGGGCTACGGTCTCGGCGCTTAACAGTTGGATTTAACGGACCGTAGGACTACGTTCTTGGCGGTTAATGTGTTAATGTTTACAATGATGGACAGTAACTAAGTACATCTTTAACTGTTTACAATGATGGACAGTAACTAAGTACAGCTTTAATGTTTACAATGATGGACAGTAACTAAGTACAGCTTTAACTGTTTACAATGATGGACAGTAACTAAGTACAGCTTTAACTGTTACAATGATAAACAGTAACTAAGTACAGCTTTAACTGTTTACAATGATGGACAGTAACTAAGTACAGCTTTAACTGTCAGAATCAGAATCAGAATCAGTTTTATTGTCACATCACAGGTTTACAAGGTCAAAAAGTGGGTGAAATTCTTTTTTGTACATCGTTCCCATCGCAACGTTAGTTTCCATAGAAAGAAGAGGGGGGGGGGAGAAGAAGAGGGTGGGGGGCAAGTGGGAAGGAGATCAAAACAAGAGAGCAACAGAAGGCCAGACAAGTTATCTACATATTTACAAATTACCTGAGATAATAAAAAACAAAAAAAAAACTAAATTAAGGTGCCTGAGCACCTTACAATGATGGACAGTAACTAAGTACAGCTTTAACTGTTTACAATGATGAACAGTAACTAAGTACAGCTTTAATGTTTACAATGATGGACAGTAACTAAGTACAGCTTTAACTGTTTACAATGATGGACAGTAACTAAGTACAGCTTTAACTGTTTACAATGATGGACAGTAACTAAGTACAGCTTTAACTGTTTACAATAATGGACAGTAACTAAGTACAGCTTTAACTGTTTACAATGATGGACAGTAACTAAGTACAGCTTTAACTGTTACAATGATGAACAGTAACTAAGTACAGCTTTAACTGTTTACAATGATGGACAGTAACTAAGTACAGCTTTAATGTTTACAATGATGAACAGTAACTAAGTACAGCTTTAATGTTTACAATGATGGACAGTAACTAAGTACAGCTTTAACTGTTTACAATGATGAACAGTAACTAAGTACAGCTTTAATGTTTACAATGATGGACAGTAACTAAGTACAGCTTTAATGTTTACAATGATGAACAGTAACTAAGTACAGCTTTAATGTTTACAATGATGGACAGTAACTAAGTACAGCTTTAATGTTTACAATGATGGACAGTAACTAAGTACAGCTTTAATGTTTACAATGATGGACAGTAACTAAGTACAGCTTTAATGTTTACAATGATGGACAGTAACTAAGTACAGCTTTAATGTTTACAATGATGGACAGTAACTAAGTACAGCTTTAATGTTTACAATGATGAACAGTAACTAAGTACAGCTTTAATGTTTACAATGATGAACAGTAACTAAGTACAGCTTTAATGTTTACAATGATGAACAGTAACTAAGTACAGCTTTAATGTTTACAATGATGAACAGTAACTAAGTACAGCTTTAATGTTTACAATGATGAACAGTAACTAAGTACAGCTTTAATGTTTACAATGATGAACAGTAACTAAGTACAGCTTTAACTGTTACAATGATGAACAGTAACTAAGTACAGCTTTAATGTTTACAATGATGAACAGTAACTAAGTACAGCTTTAATGTTTACAATGATGAACAGTAACTAAGTACAGCTTTAATGTTTACAATGATGAACAGTAACTAAGTACAGCTTTAATGTTTACAATGATGAACAGTAACTAAGTTTTTTGTTAATGGAATTGGAAATTTCTTGATGGCCACCACTTTTGCCTCAACAGTGCGCACTTGTCCCTGACCCACAACCTTGCCTAAGTATGTAACAGTAGCTCTGGCAAATTCACACTTAGCCAAGTTTACAGTCAAACGTGCCCACACCAGCCGGTCAAACAGTGCACGCGTCCTCTGAACATGTTCCTCCCAAGAGTCACTAAAAATGATCACGTCATCAAGATACACCGCACAACCCGACAGACCTGACACCACCAGGTTCATCAGCCGTTGGAATGTGGCCGGAGCGTTTCGTAAACCAAAGGGCATTACCTTATAGGAGTACAGACCGGTAGGGGTTATAAAAGCACTTATCTCCTGGGCCCTAGGGGTCAGTGGGACCTGCCAGTATCCTTTAAGCAAGTCAAATTTACTCACAAATTTGGCAGAACCTACTTGGTCCACGCAATCTTCCATGCGTGGTAACGGAAACGAGTCAGGTTTTGTAACACTGTTCACCTTTCTAAAGTCTGTGCAAGGTCGAAAAGTGGAATCAGGTTTTTTAACCAAAAGACAGGGAGAGGCCCAACTAGAATTGGAGGGTTCTGCCAAATTGTTATCCAGCATGTACCTAACCTCCTAATCCAGTTGAGCTCTTTTTTCCAGGAGAAACACGATAAAAATGTTGCTTAATTGGTTTTGCAACTCCAATATCAATATCGTGCTCTATCAGATGTGTCTGTGATGGAGTGTCTGAAAATAGCAAAGGATAGCCATTAACTATAGAAACCAACTCATTCCTTTTTTTCTCATCCAAATGTACAAGTACTTTGGGTAAAGCTTTCAATGCCTCAGAGTTGTTTAATCGTACTTGTAGCACATTCTCATCTGCCGGCCAATCTCCCCCTCCATTAACCTCCCCCGCCGGAGAAAACCCCACCGTGCCAGTGCACAATGTAGGCTCACCGTAAGGGACGTCACTGGAGCTTTGGGACGCCGGCATTCGAGAACAGTATGGTTTCAACAGATTCACATGACACATCCTAGCTTTTCCTTTAGGCATTACAATCAAATAGTCCCTGTCAGAGACTTGCTCTATTACTGTCAATGGACCAGTAAAGCGCGCCTGAAATGGAGAAGCCACCATCGGCAACAAAACCATGACCTGATCCCCAGGACTGAACTGTCTGTGTTTTGCTTTACGATCAAACAGAGATTTCATTTTCTTCTGTGATTGGGTTAAAGTACGTTTTGCCATTTGCCCCGCCATATACAGACGGCGCCTAAACCCATTCACATACTCAACCAAATTTTTTGGAGGCTCAGACTGTTTGCAACCACTTTTCAAAATGGCCAAAGGTCCACGCACTGAATGCCCAAAAACCAAATCGTTAGGACTGAATCCAGTGCTCTCTTGTACTACTTCTCTTGCAGCCAGCAACAACCAAGGCAGACCCTCTTCCCAATCTCGAGTAAGCTCTATGCAATAAGCACGTAAAAGTGACTTCAGAGTTTGATGAAAATGCTCTAGAGCACCTTGACTTTGAGGGTGATAAGCTGACGCCTTTATATGTTTAACCTGAAGCTGCTTCATGATCTGTGCAAACATATGAGAGCAAAAATTAGACCATATCATATGCCCGCAGCACTGTACTTTTTACCACTTCATATTTTTTACTTCCTGCTATGGTCAAAGAAGCATAGGCCTCCTGGGCCTTACCTGTGAAAACACATTGGAGTAGTAGAGTGCGCTCACTATCAGACCAGCCCCTGGCGTCTGCCACACGCTCAAACAGGGAAAAGAACAAATCTGGATCCGTCTCTGAAAACTTGGGAAGCAATTTCAAGTTAGATCCTACATTAAACTGCTTTGCTTCACTAACACTCAATTTTAACTTATCCTGCTCCAATTCCAACTTTACTAATTCAGTCTTTTGTTTCATTTTTTCAATCTCCTTCTCATGTTCCAGTTTAATTTCCAGCAATTCCTTTTGTTGTTCAAACGTTAACTGCCTAGCAGAAAATGAAAATGTTTTACCATCTTCCTCGTCATCCAATAGCACCTCCTCCTCCTGTAAAACGTCCTGTGTCACCAAGCTGTCCATCAGAAATATCTTGACCCTACATTTTAACCGCTTGTCACGGAACTCAATTTTGTAGTGTTCTGCGATTTTTAACAGTTGTTCTTTTGTGCATTTATCTAATAGCTCCACAGAGGGAGCCTTAATACATTCCTCGACCAAACTAATGTTTTCTTTAAAAAAAAATCGTGCAAAGGTTTCAACAAAAAAGTGGAACAAGACCCCGGAGCCCAACTCCCCTCTCTAACCTGCCTACCACAAACTGACTCACTCGCTCACCCCTAGTCTTCAGTGGCCCTCCTGAGTCCCCCATTCCGACAAGGCATCTCAGTGGTACCACTCCATCCCATCTTTTGTGGAACACAGTCTAAACCAAAAAAAAAAACAGAGATTCCCATATGGAGAACCACCGTTAAAATCTACCGGGAGTTGGAACACCAAGGACTACACCACTCACTTAACTCCAAAAAAAAACCTGCACTAAGAAAAAATGAGTTCCTTAATGCTCTCTCCCCCCCAACCAAAATACAAACTGTGTGTGTCTCCCAACCCAATTTGACCCAACAAAACCTAAATAACAAACTTAACTTAATTGTGTGATAGAAAACGCTTAAGTTTTATTGTCACTAATTTAGGTTAAAAAGTGACGAGCCCCCATCTTGTCATGAAATGAATCACATCATGACAAAAGTGGGAGACGACACACAGAGTTAACTTTAAATGTATTTATTAATAACTAAAAGAAACAGAACATAATACTTAATTAGCGTGGGGTGTGGATAGTCAGTTGTATCAGTAGTGTAGTGCATGTATGGATGTGTGAAAATGTAGTGTAAGTGCAAGGTGCAAAACAAAGGAGAACTAAACTCAGACAGAACCAAAACAAACAATGTTTCCTGTGTAGGAGAGAGAGACAGAATGGCTCTGACCAGCCTGCTTAAATACTCCAGCAGGTGATTGGAGTCAGGTGTGCCTCGTCGTCTAGGCACACCCCTGCAGGCTGGTCCCCTCCTCCTACACAGAAACAGAACACCATTAGAATCACAGCAACACAAATAGGGGTGCATTTCTCCTTTCCGACATGTCGCCTTTCCGACGTTGACGAACCCTATACCTAACCCTAACCCTAACCTTAACCGCACGCGGAAGCCACTAGTCGGAGTGGTGAGATGTCGGAATGGAAGGAGCACCCCCACAAATAGGATGGGTCATCATACTTAGCTATAGCTTCTTAAATTATGTAAAAACAAGTCCTGCATTCGTTGTAAAACTTTCTTTATTTCAATCGACAGTTGTGTTAAATAACCATCTGTCCTTTAGTGCAACAATAAAACACATAACACCTGCTAATAGATATGAAGATAAAATAAAGCTAACTGTAGCTAAAGCTAACTGTAGCTAAAGCTAACGCATACTGCGCAAAAGCGGAAATGCTTGCGTGACGTTAGACTTTGGATGCTTAACTTGACGCGCAGAGCATGATTTTATTTTGAAAACCCTCCACCGGAAGTGGCTGAAAGACTGCTCGCTGTTGACAGAACATTTGACTTGACTCATTGTGTTTACATCCGGTAGCATGTTAGCCGGGCTGCTAGCCAGCTAGCTTCCAAAATGAAGTAAAGTAAAACGTCCTGCATTTGTTATAAAACTGTTCTTTATTTCAATAAATCCAATAGTCGTGTTAAATAATCGCCAATATTGTACTACAAGAATAAAAACCCAAGTTAATATGAAGCTAAAATAACACTAACAATAAATAAAGCCAACGCTTTATATTACATAGACTTGGTAGATCAACCGCCAGAGGGCGCCATCATCCACATTTTAATGCATTTTGCATCAATCAATGTAACTCAAAGCACAGAGTGTGGAGGGTAATGATGAACCACAGGAGGGCGACACTGAGCCCTCGCCCTTTTCTGAGTGTCGAAGAAGAGAAACCAGGAAGCGGGCTTTAAGGTGAAAACAATAGCAGATCTACAAGGCCGGAGACTATTTAGCGTCTGTATTATCCCACAGGGAAATTCTATTCCATTTAAATAGGGATTGGGGAACCAAAACAAAGCGGCACCGCAAAACTGGATGAGCAAAATCCAGAAAGATTTTTTATTTATTTTTTTCAGTAGGCGTGGCCTAGACCGGATCATATGGGTCTTTAGTAACGCATACCAGGCTTTCCTCCGAGGTGGAAAGACTGGTGACGCGAGGTTAGTGGCCCAGATGTCCCTAGTGCCCAGATGTCCTGATGTTAGGGGCCCAGATGTCCCTAGTGCCCACTTATCCTGATGTTAGGGGCCCAGATGTCCCTAGTGCCCACTTATCCTGATGTTAGGGGCCCAGATGTCCCTAGTGCCCACCTATCCTGTATTGGTGAGGACCAATTACATGAAGATAAGGTTGAAAATGAGCAAAGTGCTCCTTTAAGTATTTAGGTAAATGTACTCAGTTACTTTCCACTGCTGACATCATCAGTGTGCGTCACTGGGCTTCCCTTCAAGTCTATCTGTGATCAGCACATGGCTAATGTAAACATTACACACACACACACACACACACACACACACACACTAAGGACTTCCCACGCAATGACATCACACACGTGAGATGTGTGCGTGCGCACGCACACACACACACACACACACACACACACACACACACACGGTAAATGGTGCATTTCTATAGAGTACAGAAGTCCTGACGTCACTCGTTCATCCCCTGAGTCGTAAAGTTATTTCTCTATGGAGAATAACATCTTAGAATCTCATATAAGAATTGTGTTCCAAACATAAACAAACTGTCTCTGTGATATTGTCAGGGAGGCTCTGTATCGTTTATATTATATATAGATATAGATATTGTCAGGGAGGAGGCTATGTATCGTTTATATTATATATAGATATAGATATTGTCAGGGAGGAGGCTCTGTATCGTTTATATTATATATAGATATAGATATTGTCAGGGAGGAGGCTCTGTATCGTTTATATTATATATAGATATAGATATTGTCAGGGAGGAGGCTCTGTATCGTTTATATTATATATAGATATAGATATTGTCAGGGAGGAGGCTCTGTATCGTTTATATTATATATAGATATAGATATTGTCAGGGAGGAGGCTCTGTATCGTTTATATTATATATAGATATAGATATTGTCAGGGAGGAGGCTCTGTATCGTTTATATTATATATATAGATATTGTGCTTCAAATCCATAAGAGTCTAATCTCTCAAGAACAGATTCTGCTCTGCGTTTGAATCTGTCGGGGAGGTTCGTCATATCGCGTACGCAAGTGGGTGTGCCTTCGGATCAGGAAGCAGGCCGCGTTTTACCCAATCAAATGTAGTGGGCAGGATTTACGTGTCTGCCGATCCTTCCCCACTAGACACAAACCGAAACTCATTTAACAATAGCGTCCTCGGAGCAGACAAAACCACGGAAAGATATTCACATTTTAACTTACTATTTCATCATAGAAACAAGTGGGCTTATAACCAAAACCATCCATGTTCTCTGGGAGAAGTGGTGTTAGTGTTCCGTGTAGAAATATTGTTAGTGGGAATGAAAACATAGTCGCACCACCGGAAGTGAAAGGCTGAAGGCAGATCAAAACCCTGGTTTCCTTGCGCACGTGTGCTATGTAGACTTCCTCCCAGAGCCAAGTGAGATAGTCAAAAATAGCAGAGGGCGCTGTTTTTCCTTTTCATTTGGCGATGAGTCAAACCGCCGAGGTCATTTGTTTATTTTTGGAACACAGTTCTTATTTGACGTGATATTATTAAACACGTCTATGGGAATTCAGAACGGGGGGAAAAAACACGACCCAGGTAGGATGTGTAAATTAAGTCAAACTTCGGTGCTCTATAGCGCTTTTATCCAAAGCGCTTTACATAGATTGTGCATTACATTCACCCATTCACACACACATTCACACACATTCACACACACATTCACACACAGTCACACACACATTCACACACACATTCACACACACATTCACACACAGTCACACACAGTCACACACACATTCACACACCGATGGAGGAGGAAACCATGCAACAGCCTGCTCATCAGGAGCAATTAGGGGTTCAGAGTCTTGCTCAAGGACACTTCAACACTAACTCTGGGGGAGGCGGGGATCGAACTGGGAAGGCTGCTCTACCGGCCGCTGTACCACTGAGCCACTGCCACACGCACACACACACGCACGCACGCACGCACGCACGCACGCACGCACACACACACACACACACACACACACACACACACACACACACACACACACACACACACACACACACACACACACACACACACACACACACACACACACACACACACACTTAATCCAGAGTGATTTACTGTAACTTGTAAACATGTTGGCTGGTTGAGGCAAATTGTTGTGGTTTGTTAAGTTTAGTCTGGGATAGCCTCGGAAACCCAGGCTTTTTTTTTTGTTACAAAAGAAAAAAAGCCTGGGGGAGCGATGCAGGAACGATGGTCTTGGACCTTGTTATCTCCTAACCAATCAGAGTGCAGAGGGGCGTCGCTCTAAATTTGGTGACGTCAGCGTGCTCCGTGCACAGGCCGAGGGGGGGAGGGGAGGGGAGGCGGGGACATAGATTGGTGAAGCAATAGGAAGCCACGCACAAATCCAGGCGGCTGTGTTTGGGTCCGCCCTTCAAGACCATGGATTGAGCTCGTAGCCTCAGGCTAAGTCTGGGATGACTCAGGATAGAAGACAGGGTTAAGTTTAGTCTGGGATGGATCAGGATAGAAGACAGGGTTAAGTTTAGTCTGGGATGACTCAGGATAGAAGACAGGGTTAAGTTTAGTCTGGGATGACTCAGGATAGAAGACAGGGTTAAGTTTAGTCTGGGATGACTCAGGATAGAAGACAGGGTTAAGTTTAGTCTGGGATGGATCAGGATAGAAGACAGGGTTAAGTTTAGTCTGGGATGACTCAGGATAGAAGACAGGGTTAAGTTTAGTCTGGGATGGATCAGGATAGAAGACACAGGGTTAAGTTTAGTCTGGGATGAGCGGGGGGGGGGGCGGCCATAGCTGAGTGGTTAGTGAGCCCGCCTAGGGAGCCAGAGGCCCTGGTTGCCCCAGGTACGATTCCAGGCCACGCCAGCATATGTGTCGATGAAATGAAATTTGTCCCTGAGCAAGACTCTTAACCCCTAATTGCTCACAGGCCCTCATTGGAAACAAGCCCACAAGGACTTTCATGAACGTCCTGTTAAAAGGAATTATCCTTATCCTTATGACTCAGGATAGAAGACAGGGTTAAGTTTAGTCTGGGATGGATCAGGATAGAAGACAGGGTTAAGTTTAGTCTGGGATGGATCAGGATAGAAGACAGGGTTAAGGTATTTAAGATACTCTATAATCAATACCTGTATACATGAATCCACGGAGCGCTGCCCTGTAGGTGGCGCCGCCATTGCTGCGGTGTCAAACTCAGTCAGCTGCTGCTGCGGTTCTGTCCGTCTGTTCACGTTACTCTTTACCTGCTTGGCTGTTGGAGCCATAAACTACACAGGTTCATCCTGTTGGAGCCATAAACTACACAGGTTCATCCTGTTGGAGCCATAAACTACACAGGTTCATCCTGTTGGAGCCATAAACTACACAGGTTCATCCCCATTCTCTGTACATCGTTGTAAAGTCAGTGTTAGTAAAGTTAGTAAAAAGCAGGTAAAAGAGTAACGTGAGCAGTCAGTGACTGCAGCTGACTGACACCGCGCAGCAGCAGCTGATCGAGTCTGACACGGCAGCAATGGCGGCGCCCCCTACAGGGCAGCGCTCCGTGGATTCGTGTATTACTACATCTCCACAGTGACACCCAGACACACCACTAGGGGGAGCCACTATGATGTGGTAACACCTACTAGAACAAACATGTGACCTTCTCATTCTCCAGAAGGTGATTTAGACACCAAACTCCTACAAAGTGAATCCAGATGAATGTCTGTAAACCCTGGTGGCATTAATGAAGAGCTCTCCCTCAGTGCTACCTATAGGAACCCTGTATTTCATTTACTTTCTACTATGTTGTAATGTTTTTTGTTTTTTTTTAATGTTTTTTCTGTAAATAAAATGCTATTCTCAAAATGTTTTGTCTAGCTTGTAGATCGGCTATTTTCAACAAAAAAAAAATATTTCTAGCTTGTAGATCTGCTATTTTCTAAAGTTTTTTTTCCTAGCTTGTAGATCTACTATTTTCAAATGGCCGAAATGTATATAGGTCTGAAGTGGTTAAGGTAGGTTTTGTAATAATAATCTACAAAGTAACTAGTAACTAAAGTTTTCAAATAATTGTAATCGAGTAAAAGTACAATATTTGCCTCTGAGATGTAGTGGAGTAGAAGTAAAAGTACTGAAAATTGGAAATACTCCAGTAGTAAAGTAAAAAATACCTCAAAATTGTATTTTACAGTACTTGTAAATGTTCTTAGTTACTTTACACCACTGTGTGTGTGTGTGTGTGTGTGTGTGTGTGTGTGTGTGTGTGTGTGTGTGTGTGTGTGTGTGTGTGTGTGTGTGTGTGTGTGTGTGTGTGTGTGAGAGAGAGAGAGAGTATTGGTGTTAATGGGGGGATCATGGGATTAATTAATTTAATTAACAATAGAACTCATTGATCATGTGATCTGACGCATTTCTGATCCCCTTTGTTCTCTGATTGACGGCTGATGATCCTTAATTACCCTGAGAGGCTCTGTCTGGTGTGTGTGTGTGTGTGTGTGTGTGTGTGTGTGTGTGTGTGTGTGTGTGTGTGTGTGTGTGTGTGTGTGTGTGTGTGTGTAAACCAACCACTGACGCACATGATCGTTTGTTTTTCTTTTTTTCTCAGCCCTTTAATGAATAATATTTAAAGTCACAGAAACGCTTTAAATACATTATATATATATATTATATAAATGTATTATTTATATAATCCTTTATATAAGTTGTTTCTATGCATTACTCTCCGCATGATGTCTTGTTTATTATTGTATGTTATTGTAAGTATTTAAACTAGTTAATAGTTACTTTTTAGAATTAGATTATCATTTATTCAGCACTTTGCAGACTTATATTTCAGCCATTTGAAAATAGCAGATCTAAAAGCTCACAATGTAGATCTGCTATTTTCAAAAGATTGTTATATATTTCAAGCAGATATATTTAAAGTGAAACTTCCAAACAGACAGAAGTTCATTTAAAACATAAAGATGGATTAAGTGGTTCAAGGACTGGAAGGTAACTGTAATGTTCTCAGAGAATGGAATACAAATAAATAAAAACCCTCAAACTTCTACACAAGTATTCACATTATATTCACATATATTCACATATATTCACATATATTCACATTATATTCACATTATATTCACATATCATATTCATCTCCATAACAGCAGCAAAGCAGGGATTTATGAAGTGAAGTCTCTGGCCATTAACACCATGAGGGGGGGGGGGGGTAATATGTAATATATGTTAATGATACGTATTCATTATTATTCATTATTCATAACGCTTTGCGTTGATCCGACCTATTAATCACTTGATCCAGGCTGATCCCGCTTCAAAGGCGGAGCCGTGGCTTTATTAAGAGAGAGAGAAGGTCTCAGTCCATCATCATCACTTCTTATCAGAGAGCAGAGAGGAGAGGAAGGGTCTCCATCGTCTACATCAGAGAGCAGAGGAACTTAAGGATCTGATCTCATTATATTATAGGGTGGACAGCAGAGAAAGGATCTCCTCATCATGTCAGGCTGTCTGTGGAGGATCTTGTTCTTCTTGCTGCTCTTCATCCAGCTGATCATCTCACACGTGTCTCCGCTCGTCATCCCGCATCCAGACAGCGGGACGCACGGAGAGGATTACCCGGAGAAAGAGGCTCTAAAGTCGGGCAGAGAAGCGCTGTTTGACGGGAAGAACATGGAAGAATTCAGGGAGAAAGACGCTCCGTTCCACATGGAGCAACATAAGGTTATTATTATTAATATTATTATTATTCGTTTTAATTGCTTTTAAAGCAGGTTGGGTCTATAGTTTTTAAAGTGTGAAAAGTCTTCATTTAGTCAATGTTTTTTAGTGTTAATTACATGTTTTATTTTATTAGAACATATATAGTCAGGGGTCTGATTCAATTATAGGTCAATCACAACATAGCCGATCTACAAGCTCAAAAGGTGTCCCAACAATGAGCTTGTAGATCTGCTATTTGTTTTTGTTATCTTTGAAGATGTGTGACAAAGAAAAGGACATTTTTCTCAATGGGTTTAGTTCGTTTTAGTTTTCTAAACACGTCAGTTTGATGTTAAATATTATGTTTGTGTAAAACCTGATTTATGTTTATTTTTAATTCAACTTATATTCAACAACACAAAGTTTTTAATGGGTTAAATTACTGTGTTTTTTCTTTATGTCAGAGGTCCATATTAATATTAATATAATATCCTTATTTAATAATAATAATTATTATAATAATAATAGAGAACATATTGTAATTAAAGTGTTTTCTTCATGCAGAGGTCCATACATATTATATATATAATATATTACATATATAATATGTATTATATTACATATTGTAACTGTAGTGTTTTCTTCATGCAGAGGTCCATAAATCTTATAATAATAATAATAATAATAATAATAATAATAATAATAATAATAATAATGTTTTCTTCATGCAGAGGTCCATAAATCTTATTATAATAATAATAATAATAATAATAATAATAATAATAATAATAATAATAATAATAATATTAATAATAATAATAATAATATTAATAATGTTTTCTTCATGCAGAGCCACAGAAAGGCTCCTCTCTTCATGGTGGATTTGTTCAACACGGTGCAACAGGCTGGGGGTCTCAGGGGGTCCTCAGGCTCCGGCCGGGGGTCCCTGAGGACCCCCAGGACCCCCAGGAGCCAGAAGGACATCCTGCAGGGGAACATCGTCCGCAGCCTTCAGGATAAAGGTGAGAACAACACTCTCTGTCTCTCTCTCTCTCTGCTGTCCTCCATCTGTCTGGAACTCAACTGTTCCTTTTTTAAATGTATTTTTCACTTCATGTTTGAGGTTATTAACGTCTACTCAGGCTTCTGTGTTTGAACCTCAGACACTTTTCAACTTGCTTCAGTTACTATTTACATATTTGATATTATATTATCAGACACGCCCCCTTCCTATAGAAAGACATTGTGACTTCAAAGTCCATTTAAATCATGTTAGATTCATGTATCTCTGTTTCTGCTAATATTATCCTTAAAGTGTGTTTTTTCAATCATTATTTTTTAATTTGTTTGGGAAATGAAAAAGATGTAATAAGGTATCATTAATGGTTGTTTTATTGACCTAAAGGTCCTGGAAGGTATATTTAATACATGTTTTATTAACCTACAGGTCCTGGAAGGTATCATTTCTTCAACCTGTCGTCAGTAGGCAGAGAGGAGAAGGTCATCAAAGCTGAGTTCCGTTGGTTCAGAACCAAACAACCATCTAACCCCAAGAACAAGCACTTCTACAAGGTACACACACACACACACACACACACACACACACACACACACACACACACACACACACACACACACACACACACACACACACACACACACACACACAGTTTTACACTTTCTGAAATGACAAGTTTTCCACCGACAGAGTGATTTGTACAACATGTTGAACATTAACATGTTCTTTTTCATTAATAAGGTGATTTGTACGTTGAATATTAATGTGATATTTTTGGTCATCAGGTGGATTTGTACGAAGTGGAGGGCGGTAGCGCCTCACCGTGGCGAGGAAAGCTCATTTCCTCTAGACTCCTCCCACTTCACACCCAGGGATGGGAGGTGTTCAATGTTACACTAACGGTACGACACACACACACACACACACACACACACACACACACACACACACACACACACACACACACACACACACACACACACACACACACACACACACACACACACACACACACACACACACACACACACACACACACACACACACACACACACACACACACACACACACACACAGAGGAATCCACATTCTGACTGAATGAATGTCTGTGTTTGATTGACAGGTGTCAACATGGCTTCAGAACAACCAGGAGAACCAAGGCTTTCTGGTGGTGTCAAGCCTGCATTCTGCCTCACGGCCACAGAGGGAGCCAGAGAGCAGCCTGCATTCTGCCTCACGGCCACAGAGGGAGCCAGAGAGCAGCCTGCATTCTGCCTCACGGCCACAGAGGGAGCCAGAGTTGCAGCACAGGAATGCATACCTGGTGTTATTCTCTGATGACGCGCCAACAGGTTGGTGACACGTTTACTATTTAATATGTAGCAATTTATCAGACACTCTTTATCCAGAGTGACTTACAGTAAACAAGGTAAACACAGAGAATACAGAGAGACAGTGTAGTGTCTCAGTAAACTATAGGATCATAGAATACAGAGAGACAGTGTAGTGTCTCAGTAAACTATAGGATCATAGAATACAGAGAGACAGTGTAGTGTCTCAGTAAACTATAGGATCATAGAATACAGAGAGACAGTGTAGTGTCTCAGTAAACTATAGGATCATAGAATACAGAGACAGTGTAGTGTCTCAGTACACTATAGGATCATAGAATACAGAGACAGTGTAGTGTCTCAGTAAACTATAGGATCATAGAATACAGAGACAGTGTAGTGTCTCAGTAAACTATAGGATCATAGAATACAGAGACAGTGTAGTGTCTCAGTAAACTATAGGATCATATAATACAGAGAGACAGTGTAGTGTCTCAGTAAACTATAGGATCATAGAATACAGAGACAGTGTAGTGTCTCAGTAAACTATAGGATCATAGAATACAGAGACAGTGTAGTGTCTCAGTAAACGATAGGATCATAGAATACAGAGACAGTGTAGTGTCTCAGTAAACTATAGGATCATAGAATACAGAGACAGTGTAGTGTCTCAGTAAACTATAGGATCATAGAATACAGAGACAGTGTAGTGTCTCAGTAAACTATAGGATCATAGAATACATAGAGACAGTGTAGTGTCTCAGTAAACTATAGGATCATAGAATACAGAGAGACAGTGTAGTGTCTCAGTAAACTATAGGATCATAGAATACAGAGACAGTGTAGTGTCTCAGTACACTATAGGATCATAGAATACAGAGACAGTGTAGTGTCTCAGTAAACGATATGATCATAGAATACAGAGAGACAGTGTAGTGTCTCAGTAAACTATAGGATCATAGAATACAGAGAGACAGTGTAGTGTCTCAGTAAACTATAGGATCATAGAATACAGAGAGACAGTGTAGTGTCTCAGTAAACTATAGGATCATAGAATACAGAGACAGTGTAGTGTCTCAGTAAACTATAGGATCATAGAATACAGAGAGACAGTGTAGTGTCTCAGTAAACTATAGGATCATAGAATACAGAGACAGTGTAGTGTCTCAGTACACTATAGGATCATAGAATACAGAGACAGTGTAGTGTCTCAGTAAACGATATGATCATAGAATACAGAGAGACAGTGTAGTGTCTCAGTAAACTATAGGATCATAGAATACAGAGACAGTGTAGTGTCTCAGTAAACGATATGATCATAGAATACAGATATATACTACACTGTACATCTATAAATGTATACTGTATAATCTAAACAGTCTTTTTTGTTGTTTTTAAATCAACAGTTGAACCTGGCGCTCCGGGCGACTCCCCTGACATAAACCCCTCCCCCGCCAGGAGGAGGAGGAGGCGGAGCTCGGCTCCGTGGCCCCGCCCCCAGCCCCGCCCCCAGCCCTGCCGGCGCGTGCCGCTCTTCGTGGACTTCGAGGAGATCGGCTGGGGCGGCTGGATCATCTCGCCGCGCGGCTACAACGCCTACAGCTGCGAGGGGGCGTGTCCCTTCCCGCTGGGCGAGAACCTGCGCGCCACCAACCACGCCACGGTGCGCAGCATCATGCACGCGCTCAGACTGACCCGGGAGGACGCGGGCGGCGCCCCCTGCTGCGTGCCCGACAAGCTGCAGGCCATCAGCCTGCTGTACTTTGACGAGGACGAGAACGTTGTTCTGAAGCAGTACGACGACATGGTGGCTCTGAGCTGTGGGTGTCAGTGACCACATGGTGACGCAGTGACCACATGGTGGCGCTATACGCTGTGGGTGTCAGTGACCACATGGTGGCGCTATAAGCTGTGACCAGGCACGTGCACACATAGACATACAGGGGGTTTGAGCCCCGTCTACAGATCATGAACGCAGCATTTGGTGAAAGAAATGCAAATGCTCGCTTTTCCTTTTTCCTTTCCATGCCGGACCCCAAGGCAGCATTCAGGACCCCAAGGCAGCATTCAGGACCCCAAGGCAGCATTCAGGACCCCAAGGCAGCATTCAGGACCCCAAGGCAGCATTCAGGACCCGAAGGCAGCATTCAGGACCCCAAGGCAGCATTCAGGACCCCAAGGCAGCATTCAGGACCCGAAGGCAGCATTCAGGACCCGAAGGCAGCATTCAGGGAAATTGCCTTTTTCTGAACCTGAGCAACATTTTACTTTGAAACAACTTGTCGTCCTGCAGAAATCCATGTCAAAATCTTTCAAACTTTTCCGATATTTTTCAAGGAATTTCAAAAGTAGCAGATCTACAAGCTCACAGCACGTAAGATCTACAAGCTCACAGCAAGTAAGATCTACAAGCTCACAGCAAGTAAGATCTACAAGCTCACAGCAAGTAAGATCTACAAGCTCACAGCAAGTAAGATCTACAAGCTCACAGCACGGCACCAAGTAAGCTCCTAGTCTACGGGCTGGGGGCGGAGCCTATCAGCAGGGTGTGTTGAACGTGAGGTACAACAGCACGTCCTCCCGGTGGGGGCTCCTCACTGGCAGGTGAGCCAGTAATATATAACAGCACTGGGAGGATTTAATGGGTTAAAACGTATTGGCTACTAATAAAACAATTACAAATTAAAAAATAAATCAATTAAAATGTATCTTTCACTGGAATATTTTCCGCAATAACCATTTCACACTATTTTCCCCCGTTTTTATTTCTTACAACTTCTCCACAATATTTATTATCATAAGTGTCACTATTCGCCCCAAAATGATACACAGACATGTATTTATTTACTTATTTATTTATTCATTCATTTATTTATTTATTTTATTTATTTGTCATTTTATTTATTTTAAGCATTAATTTTTCTGAAACCTCCTGGGCACCAGGACCCTTTCTGAAACCTCCTGGGCACCAGGACCCTTTCTGAAACCTCCTGGGCACCAGGACCCTGCAGCATTGGTTTTGTTTTGAACTGAATTGTGGGAATCGCAGTTCTAACAGACAGACCACTGTAACAGAGCCGCCAGTAGGTGTCGCCAAAAACACTCCTGAAATGAGAGTCACACAACTGTGACTTTAAGTTCTATACTAGGTAGTACGATGGTGTTGCTCAAAAGCACAGATCTACAAGCTAACAACGTGTCGCATGGCGACACGTTGTTAGCTTGTAGATTTGTGCTTTTTTGGAGAGACACCATCGTGTGATGTAATTTAAAGTCCTTTTTTGGGGGCCGACTTGATGTGAAATGAATGTTTTATTTGAGTCGACAAATCACTATTTATTTTGGTGGAATACGTTTAAATATCGAACTATTTTGAGAAATAAAAACTGTACAACATATTTTGTGGTCTGTTGTGTTCGTTTTACAAGTGTGTGGCACCAAAGTAGAGCAAATAGCTGATCTACAAGCTCACCCTGCAAGCTCTTTCTTTCAAAGTGAATGTTGTTTAAAGGCATAGAATGTAACTTTTGCCTTGTGTTTACATAACAAATAATGAATACATTGTGGCCTTTCTGACTTGGTCTCCAGCCCAATTACACAGAACAGAGCTGATTATTATCACCAAAACCCTGTTTGGGTCATTAAAGTTGTACAATGCAGATTCACAAATAAAACATTTTTGCAACCTCTGCTGGTCACTACCGTCACTGCATACAATTTCCGTAGTCCTCGATTACCCAGAATTCCATTTGTTTTCACCGGAAGCCGGAAGCGTTTCAAAAAGCGATCTTTTAATTGTTTTATACTATCTACGGATCGTTTCTCTTAGCCAGTGGAGCATTAGTTACCATGAGCTGTGCTTTCTTTTTCTGTTCTTTTTCGATCTTCCGAATCCTACATTCTCTTAAAATCAGCGTGAGGTTCCTTTTTGTTATTAGCGCGGTAGTTCTGGCCAAACAGGAAACCGTTGCGGTAGTTCCTGCCAAACAGGAAACCAGTGCATTTCTGCCTCCGTTTTCCCGGCCAGATGACGTCATTTTCCCGGGAAAGTCCCCCCGTCCACGTTCAATTGAAAATATATAAATAAAAGGCTTCCTGGGTGAAATTCATGGAGTGGATGTTGTGAAACTTTTGCCACTCACAAAAGATATACAATTTAACTTTAGTTTTGTTGAAAACGTTACCTAGTATGCCTTTAAGGGTGGAACTCCTTAGATGAGTGGTCTTTAAGGTGGAACTCCTTAGATGAGTGGTCCTTAAGGTGGAACTCCTTAGATGAGTGGTCTTTAAGGTGGAACTCCTTAGATGAGTGGCTCAGTTCACATCTGTGTGACCACTTCTTTATCCATATGTTACACTTTGGCTATTCAAAAATAACAGATCTACAAGCTCATAGCGCGGACACCGAGTGCCGTATTGGGGTTCTTGACAACAGTTTGAGAACCACTGATATTATAGCAACATAAGTTTTTTCAACAAACTGTTAGGATTTAGAAGACATTTGTAGAATCCCCCAGAAGCAAAGATTTGAGTTACAAATGTTTCACTTTAAATATATATCTATTCAAAGATTTGAGTTACAAATGTTCACTTTGAATATATATCTATTCAAAAGATTTGAGTCACAAATGTTCACTTTAAATATATATCTATTCAAAGATTTGAGTTACAAATGTTCACTTTAAATATATATCTATTCAAAGATTTGAGTCACAAATGTTCACTTTTAAATATATATCTATTCAAAGATTTGAGTCACAAATGTTCACTTTAAATATATATCTATTCAAAGATTTGCACAAAGTTTCACGATTTTTCAAAAATGGCCAAAATAAATCTAAAATGATATTATACGTTCCCGCTCTAAATGAGTTTAAAAGGCATAATACTCAATAAATACTTCAAATTAATATTATGAGAGGACCTCTCTGAGAGAGAGAGAGAGAGAGAGAGAGAGAGAGAGAGAGAGAGAGAGAGAGAGAGAGAAAGAGAAAGAGAGGAGAGAGAGAGAGAGAGAGATGGAGAGAGAGAGAGAGAGAGAGAGAGAGGATGAGAGAGAGAGAGAGAGAGAGAGAGAGAGAGAGAGAGAGATGAGGAGAGAGAGAGAGAGAGAGAGAGAGAAGAGAGAGAGAGAGAGAGATGGAGAGAGAGAGAGAGAGAGAGAGAGAGAGAGAGAGAGAGAGAGAGAGAGAGAGAGAGAGAGAGAGAGAGAGAGAGAGAGATGGAGAGAGAGAGAGAGAGAGAGAGAGAGAGAGAGAGAGAGATAGTGTGTGTGTGTGTGTGTGTGTGTGTGTGTGTGTGTGTGTGTGTGTGTGTGTGTGTGTGTGTGTGTGTGTGTGTGTGTGTGTGTGTGTGTGTAATGTTTACATTAGCCATGTGCTGATCACAGATAGACTTGAAGGGAAGCCCAGTGACGCACACTGATGATGTCAGCAGTGGAAAGTAACTGAGTACATTTACCTGAGTACTGTACTTCACTCAATCAGTCAATCAATCAATCTTTACGTATATCTATATCTATATATTTATCTTATTTCATACTCAATGCACTTAAATAAATAAATAAAGAGGTTATTAAGATTTAGTTAAAAAATGTCCGCACACGCAGGCACGCAGACACACACACACACACACACACACACACACACACACACACACACACACACACACACACACACACACACACACACACACACACACACACACACACACACACACACACACACACACACAGTTTTCATATAACATTGACACAAAGCTGTCACCGCAACCTGCAGCAGACGAGGCCAGGCAGAGCCCGTCCGCCGATTTGTTGCGATATCGCCCTGACAACCAACAACAACCAATAAAACCCACGGCTGACTCAGCTGACTGTCCCTTCGGGCTATAGGATCTATTCTAAACTACGGTCTCCTGGGGATGGGATCCTAAAACTAGTCAGGCTTTGCATTTGTATAGACCAACATGAAGCCGTAAGGTAAAGGTTATTGTTGTAAGAGGAATCCCTCATCTGACTGACCATCTTGTCAGCGTCTGATAGCTTAGTGAAAGTAAAGTAAATTAGCTCTGGTCAAACCCCATACAGCAATTAATTCATTCTGCAGTTTTAGTGGCCTTGTAAAATAAAACCATCAGAATAAACATGTTACATTCTGTTTTACCGTTCATCAGTAGAGTTGCAGCTTAACTCCATACATTTATTAGATACACACAGCCACAGAAAACACTATGCATTTTCCTCTTGGATTTTCAGTGCTCGTTGTGTAGGATATAGGATACTCTTCCATAATTAATTGCACAACTTTGGGTCAGCTGTTTTTACTAAATGTTCTGGCAGAAAACGTGTATTTAGTCAAATATCTCCACTTTTCTATGATATTCACTCAGACAACATTCTCTGCGTGATGGGATGACATTCATAGCAGCACACACACACACACACACACACACACACACACACACACACACACACACACACACACACACACACACACACACACACACACACACACACACACACACACACACACACACACACACACACACACACAAGCAATCTGGGAACCCATCGCCAAATAAAAAAGGAAAAACAGCGCCCTCTGCTGTTTTTTACTACTTCACTTAGCTCTGGGGTGAGCAAAATGGAGCACCCGTGCGCAAGGAAACCGGGGTTTTGGTCTGCCTTCAGCCTTTCACTTCCGGTGGTGCGACTATGTTTTCATTCCCACTAACAATATTTCTACACGGAACACTAACACCACTTCTCCCAGAGAACATGGATGGTTTTAGTTATAAGCCCACTTGTTTCTATGATGAAAGAGAAAGTTAAAATGTGAATATCTTTCCGTGGTTTTGTCTGCTCCAAGGACGCTTGTTAAATTAGTTTCGGTTTGCTTCTAGAGGGGAAGGATCGGTACACACGTAAATCCCGCCCACTACATTTGATTGGGTAAAGCGCGGCATGCTTCCTGATCTGAAGGCACGCCCACTTGTAGGCCAGTGCGTACGCGATATGACAACCCCCCCCGACAGATTCAAACGCAGAGCAGAATCTGTTCTTGAGAGATTACATTATTAGTGATGTTGTCGCATCACAACAGATGCAATATGTCAACACTTGTCACAACACAACTACACACTGGCACAACTACAAAACACTACTACACACTGCTGGACTGCTTCAATGGAAGAGGACCTGAAGGTCCGGAGGGAAATTTGCCTGTAATGCCTTGCAGGAGAGCGGAGAGGAGTGTGTGGACATTTGACATGAGAAAAGACATGAGCAGGATCTCCTCATTGGTCAGAATGCACTGAGGACACTAGCTGGAGCTCTCATCCAATGTCATTTTAACTATACATCACCTCATGGTACTCTAGCACCTCAAAGTCATTTAAAGCAAAACTACAGATCTCTCAAAACGCCCTCACAGTGGAGTCAGTACTGCTGTATGGGGCTGAGACATGGACCCTCACAGTGGAGTCAGTACTGCTGTATGGAGCTGAGACATGGACCCTCACAGTGGAGTCAGTACTGCTGTATGGAGCTGAGACATGGACCCTCACAGTGGAGTCAGTACTGCTGTATGGAGCTGAGACATAGACCCTCACAGTGGAGTCAGTACTGCTGTATGGAGCTGAGACATGGACCCTCACAGTGGAGTCAGTACTGCTGTATGGAGCTGAGACATGGACCCTCACAGTGGAGTCAGTACTGCTGTATGGAGGGGAGACATGGACCCTCACAGTGGAGACTTTAGACAGGGGCCATTTTCGAATTGCAGCCTTTTGAAGGTGTATCTATAGGGCAGTTTTGAAAGTGAGTAGGGTTTTACACTCCTTTACTCCTTTTGGTAGGGCATTCCACATTTTTGATGAATAGCATGAGAACGAGTTCATTCCCTTAGTTGAGCCAAATCTGGGTTGAACATGATTTGTGGAGCTGCCTCTGGTGTTATGATCATGGACTTCATTAACATTTTGGAAGTATTTTGACAAATACAGGGGGATCCCAATGTTGTGGTGTATCTTGAAGACCAGGCCCATAGCAAGTTGCTGTACTCTGTCTTCAACCCTAAGCCATCCAATCCTAGCAAAATGAGCAGGGGTTAGATGGGTTTTGTGATTGAGGCCAAGAAGTAGCCTTACAAGTTTGTTTTGGGATGTTTGGAGCCTTGTTTTTAAGGCCTTGGAGGTGTTGTGATACCATGAAGTGCATGCATTATCATAATGACCTTGAATGAGGGCCCCTGCAAGAATCTTCAGAGTATTCTTACTGACTAGACGATCAATCCTCCACAAATAGCGTGTTGTTTGGTTGACCTTTTTGATCACTTTTTCGGCGTTTTTGTTACCAGAGAGGTTTGTCTCCAAGATGGAGCCCAGGTAGGTAATTTCCTCCTTTCTTTTGATGACATCATCACCCACTTTGATCGTGAAACTCTCTGCCTTGCTAAGGTTAGGACTGGACCCAAAGAGGATGGATTCAGTTTTACCCAGGTGTAATGAAAGTTTGTTGTCAGAGAGCCAGATGCAGATCTTGTTGAGTTCAGAGCTGAGAGTTTTCTCAACCTGCAGCCTGTCCCTGTCCGAGACTAGCAGGGCTGAGTCATCTGCGAACAGGAACAGTTTGCAGTCGCAGGCTGATGACATATCATTCACATATATCAGGAACAGTAAAGGTCCTAGTATACTTCCTTGTGGGACACCACAAGTCACAGGGAGGGGAGGGGACTGGGTGCCGTTTACTTCCACCACTTGCTCCCTCCCTTCCAGGTAGGATCTCATCCAGTTCACTGACGTATCATCAAAACCTATTGCTTTGAGCTTATTGATCATAATTGGGTGATTAACGGTGTCAAAGGCCTTCGGGAGGTCCAGCATGACCATGCCACAATATTTGCCCTTGTCGACATCTTGTTTGATAGAGTCGTTCAAATAGAGAAGGCATGTGTCAGTGGAGTGGTTTGTTCTGAAACCAGATTGGAATTTGTAGATTAGATTTTTCTCGGCAAGATACTTATCGACCTGTTCATAGACTATTTCTTCCATGACTTTCGAGATGGAGCTAAGAATAGAAATAGGGCGGTAGTTGCCAGGGTCTAATTTGTTTCCTTTTTTGTACATAGGGGTCACCCTTGCTTTTTTGAAATCGTTAGGGACCCGTCCCTGTATGATGGAGAGGTTTATTATGTGGGTAATGATTGGAGCAATGGAGGCGGCTGAGTCTTTTAGAAATTTGGCGGGGATATTGTCGAGGCCTGTGGCTCTGTGTTGATGAAGAGCACTATATTTTTTAAACACCTCTTCTGTTTCACAGGGGAGAGTTTAAAATCATCTTTGCGTACACCCTGTTTTTCGTAAAATGAGTCAACATACTCTTCACCATAGCACCCAGAGTCAGGGGGTAGTTTTTCAACCAAATCTGAGGTTATGGTCGTGAAGAATATATTGAGGATTTTACTCACTTCATGTTTGGATGTGAAGAGAGTGTCATTCACCTTGAGGCTTATGTTTGTAAACCTGGTTTTCAATTTCTTGATGCAGCCTAGTAGGTTGTTGAATAGCTTCCAAAGCTCTCGTGGTTTGCTTTGATTTTCCTCAATTTTGTCATCGAGGAAGCTTTTTTCTGCTAATAGGAGCATGCCATTAACCTTGTTTCTTAGCTTGTTTTTTTCTTTTTCAAGTTTAGCTACGTGGGATTCGAGACCTTTGTTAAAGCATTTGGCGAGTTTGATCCTACCTTTATGAAACTCAGAACACTTTTTGTTTCTGACTTTCATGGCAGTAAGGATGTCCGAGTTCATCCATGGTACCGAGCGGGTTTTGACCCTGATGGTTTTCATGGGAGCCACACTGTCCAAAATTTGAATGAATTTGGTTTTGAAACCAAGCCAAGATTCGTCAAGGAGGACCTCAAATGGGAGACGCACACCACACACGTGAGGAAAAAGGCTCAGCAGCGACTGTACTGGCTCCGCCTCCTGAAGAAGCTCGGAGTAGGACATTGCATCCTCAGGCTGTATTACAACAGTTCTGTTGAAGGCATCCTAACAGGCTGTGTCACGGCCTGGTATGGGAACTGTACTGCCCGAGAAAAGATCAGCCTACAGCGAGTAGTGCGATCGGCAGAGCGAATAATGGGAGGCGAGCTCCCAGCGCTCCAGGAACTGTACAAAAAGCGGTGCGTGGTCAAAGCCAAGCGCATCATCAAGGACAAGCACCACCCAAGTCACAAACTGTTCAAACCCCTACAACGACCGCGACCGGGCAAGGGGCTCTACCGCAGTATCAAGAGTTCCACCACCAGGTACTGGTGCAGTTTTAATCCGGCTGCTGTCAGAATGCTGAATGAGGCATAAGCCTTGTTCAGCAGCCTGACAACAGGCGGTACTGTCCAGCTGGTTGCAGACTTTTCTGGCTCTTCCTGAACACACCTGTGGATTATACCAGGGACAAATGACTCGGACTTAGCTCCCCCTCGGACATACCTGTGGACTACACCAGGTACAAATGACTTTTTGTTGCACTCCCTCATGGAGCTACTTGCGGATTATACTAGGGTCAGTCCACCCTAGGTGGACACGCACTGACCTTTTGCACCTTAATCCCATGTATAACACACTGACTTTTTTTGTCTTTTTTTATTGTGCTCTTTTTTCTCTAAGCACCTTAACGTCCATAAGTATATCATGCACAGTATAAGTATATCATGCACAGTATACATACATTGCTGCTATGCTCAGGCACCTTAGTTTTTTATTATCTCAGGTATTTTGTAAATATGTAGAGAACTTGTCTGGCCTTCTGTTGTTCTCTTGTTTTGATCTCCTTCCCACCTGCCCCCCACCCCTCTTCTTCTCCCCCCCCCTCTTCTTTCTATGGAAATTAACGTTGCGATGGGAACGATGTACAAAAACGAATTTCACCCACTTTTTTACCTTGTAAACCTGTGATGTGACAATAAACCTGATTCTGATTCTGATTTGTGGTAACCGGTCTTAGGTTTACGTTTCTTTCTGGTGCAGAAGATCATGTTATGATCAGATATGCCACAGGTAGAAACACCACTATTGAGGATTTTGTCCTTGTCCGTTGCTAGAATGAGATCTATGGTAGTTTGAGTGGAAACACACAGCCTTGTGGGCTGGGTGATCAGCTGGTGGAATGAGTGCCGATGACAAAACCCCTTGAATGACTAATACACTGACGCTTCCTTACGGAGCATGTCTGTGTTAAAGTCACCAAGAAGTATCGTCTCCGCATATTCCACCTTAGCTAAACACTCCTCAAGTCTTTCATAGAAATCAGTCTGGTTAGGAGGTCTGTATATGGTACCGACTATGATGTTATGTTATGATATGTTATCAAATAGCCACTGTTTATAGGGTTTAAAGTTATATCAACCCATTTTGCTGGGGACCCAACTTGAACCCCCTCAAGGACCCCTGGGGGTCCCCGGACCTCACTTTGAGGTACTGATATAAAATATTAAAATGTGACTCCTCTCACCAGCCTGCAGCAGATTCCTTTGTTTCCTTTGATGTTTGTGTTTGTCTCCATAACTAGATTAAAATGATTCATCTAGATTAACATTCACTAGATTAATGATTCTATAAATCTGTCCTTATTTCAGGACACAGAGTTTAAGGAGTTAAACATTAAATGCTTTAAAGTTCTGAGTCTGGAAACACTTTCTGACCAAAACAAACCAAACACTCTTTCACCCTCAACCCCATCACTTCCTGTTACTATTACATCACTTCCTGGAACTATTACCTCACCTCCTAGAACTAACCAAGGTATAGAAAAGAAGGTAGGGTCATCTACGTCATTTTCGCTATCAAGCAATTCCAGCCGGCAGATTGGTCGCACCATGGAGCCAGACTGCAGCCGTGAGTTTGGTGGAATGCATTGGAGTTAATGAGAGCCCAGTGGATCAGCTCATGAACAACATATATTTCTGAATGACTGAGACCTTTGTAAAGATGCTTCTGGAAATAAGAAGACATTTATCACACATTGTTTTCTGCTGTGTTGCTTTTCCATGTGTCCACTGTATAGTTTATTGAGCTATCTAAAGAGCACAAAGTACGCGATACTGCAAAGCCAGAAACCAGTGTTGCCTTGTCCGCTTATTATAACTTATAAGTGACTTTGGGCTTATTTTTCTGTCTGTGAAGTTGCTTGTAAATATTGGTTGGGCTTTTTTCTAAAGTGTAGTTGATTATTTGGACTTGATTCACAATTCTAAAATGATTTTAACCAGTGGTTCTCAATCATTCTTATGTCATGGACCCACAAATTAATATGTATTTGTCCCTAACCCCCATCTGAAAATATTATATATATATATATATATATATATATATATATATATATATATATATATATATATATATATATATATATATATTATAACCCCCATCTGAAAATATAATATATATATATATATATATACATATACATATATATATATATATATATATATATATATAATATAACCCCCATCGGAAAATATAATATATATATAAACCAGTACAAATTAATCTAATCTACACAGTATAGTGGGAAACCAGTACAAACTAGAAAAAGTGCTCCTCGGAGCACAGGTCTCCGCCAGGTCAGGTAGGTTATTGTGTTTTACTTAAGTCGGCCTCCTGGTGGCGCTATAAAAGGCTAATGTGAAAAATGCAGGGCAGATGTTTTTCCTTGGCCTCTAGGGAGTATGCGTGCAAAGTTTTACGCAGATCGGTGCAGTTACAGTTATAAATGCAAGTTGGCCTTTTATAGCGCCACCATGAGGCTGATTTGAAAACGTTCAAGTGGCATTTGTTCCTCGGCATAGTGGGAATGTGCGTGTGAAATTTCACGGAAATCGCAAGCTGCGTTCATGATTTGAGGCATTTAGTTCAAAATGGACCAATCCTGCAAACTTTGGAAGCCAACCTTAGCCAATCAGGATGGAATGTGGAAAATCAGACAGATCCGTGTTGATCACATGAATATAGAGATACTGTGTACCGATTTGCGTGATGTTTGGATAAAATCTGTAGGAGTAATATAAAAAAATGGGTTTTGCACAAATCGGTCTCCTGGTGGCGCTATAACAGGTCCATGTGGAAATAAGAAGACATTTATCACACATTGTTTTCTGCTGTGTTGCTTTTCCATGTGTCCACTGTATAGTTTATTGAGCTATCTAAAGAGCACAAAGTACGCGATACTGCAAAGCCAGAAACCAGTGTTGCCTTGTCCGCTTATTATAACTTATAAGTGACTTTGGGCTTATTTTTCTGTCTGTGAAGTTGCTTGTAAATATTGGTTGGGCTTTTTTCTAAAGTGTAGTTGATTATTTGGACTTGATTCACAATTCTAAAATGATTTTAACCAGTGGTTCTCAATCATTCTTATGTCATGGACCCACAAATTAATATGTATTTGTCCCTAACCCCCATCTGAAAATATTATATATATATATATATATATATATATATATATATATATATATATATATATATATATATATATATATATATATATATATATATATTATAACCCCCATCTGAAAATATAATATATATATATATATATATATATATATATATATATATATATATATATATATATATATATATATATATATATATATATATATATATATATATATATAATATAACCCACATCTGAAAATATAATATATATAAATATATATATACATATACATATATATATATATATATATATATATATATATATATATATATATATATAATATAACCCCCATCGGAAAATATAATATATATATAAACCAGTACAAATTAATCTAATCTACACAGTATAGTGGGAAACCAGTACAAACTAGAAAAAGTGCTCCTCGGAGCACAGGTCTCCGCCAGGTCAGGTAGGTTATTGTGTTTTACTTAAGTCGGCCTCCTGGTGGCGCTATAAAAGGCTAATGTGAAAAATGCAGGGCAGATGTTTTTCCTTGGCCTCTAGGGAGTATGCGTGCAAAGTTTTACGCAGATCGGTGCAGTTACAGTTATAAATGCAAATTGGCCTTTTATAGCGCCACCATGAGGCTGATTTGAAAACGTTCAAGTGGCATTTGTTCCTCGGCATAGTGGGAATGTGCGTGTGAAATTTCACGGAAATCGCAAGCTGCGTTCATGATTTGAGGCATTTAGTTCAAAATGGACCAATCCTGCAAACTTTGGAAGCCAACCTTAGCCAATCAGGATGGAATGTGGAAAATCAGACAGATCCGTGTTGATCACATGAATATAGAGATACTGTGTACCGATTTGCGTGATGTTTGGATAAAATCTGTAGGAGTAATATAAAAAAATGGGTTTTGCACAAATCGGTCTCCTGGTGGCGCTATAACAGGTCCATGTGAAAAATTTGGGGCAGAGGTTCTGAATTGGCATCCAGGGAGTGTGTGTGCAGAGTTTCGCAGCGACCGGGCCAACGGTGCCTGAGATTAGCTGTTCACAGACAGATGGACGGACGGACACACAAACGGACGGACGGACGGACGGACGGACAGGGGGTAAAACATACTCTCTCGCCAGGCCGAGACAATGAATCTCATCTACACAGTATAGTGGGAAACCAGTACAAATGAATCTCATCTACACAGCCACAGGACAGTATAGTGGGAAACCAGTACAAATGAATCTCATCTACACAGCCACAGGACAGTATATTGGAAAACCAGTACAAATGAATCTCATCTACACAGCCACAGGACAGTATAGTGGGAAACCAGTACAAGTGAGAATGGGACGTGGGGTGGTCGCCGAACGGGAAGGGACGCGGCCGGGCTGCTTAACCAGGGTCCAAGGGGCCGGGCTGCTTAACCAGGGTCCAAGGGGCCGGGCTGCTTAACCAGGGTCAGTCAAAGCCAACTTGAACGGGATCTGAAAAATGTGACTCATGCATCTTGATCACATGACCCCAGAGATAATGATCACATGACCACATGACCCCAGAGATAATGATCACATGATCACATGATCACATGACCCCAGAGATAATGATCACATGATCACATGATCACATGACCCCAGAGATAATGATCACATGATCACATGACCCCAGAGATAATGATCACATGATCACATGATCACATGACCCCAGAGATAATGATCACATGATCACCTGATCACATGACCCCAGAGATAATGATCACATGATCACATGACCCCAGAGATAATGATCACATGATCACATGACCCCAGAGATAATGATCACATCACATGACCCCAGAGATAATGATCACATCACATGACCCCAGAGATAATGATCACATGATCACATGACCCCAGAGATAATGATCACATGATCACATGACCCCAGAGATAATGATCACATGATCACATGACCCCAGAGATAATGATCACATGATCACATGACCCCAGAGATACTTTTTTTTTTTCTTTTTGTAAAAAAAAGAAAACGCAAGAAAATGTACTTTGGACCAAATGGCCCGGGCCTGTATGGAGAGTTGTGTTGACAGATACATCTTGATCACATGATCACATGACTACAGACATAAGGTCTACCAATTAACTCTTTGACTGCGGACGACGCGATAACGCGTCAAGTGCTACTTTGTCCAGTTGGCCGTCGACGCGCTCGACGCGCTGGACGCGCGTTCATTGTTTAATCTCTGATTGCGCTATGCTGCTTAATATTCAATGTTATTCTCGAGTTCCACTTACTTCACGGACATCTGCATCCGGTTCCATGACCTGGATTCCGTTTCCGGTTTTTGATTCTTTTCCCCAGTCATTTTCGTCCAAAATAGGTAAATAAACGGGGTTTCACACGGTATAACGGACAAACGGAACGGTTCTCTTCTATAATCTATGGTCTGGGTGACGATCAGTCATCGCCGTCGTATATCACAACGTAATTTTCGCCGATCAAAACAATGGGGGGGACGTCACATCCGTTTTCATGTTTTTCCTTGTCTAATCTATGAAGAAGGGTGAGAGAGACCCAACGACATGGATCAAGCTGTCATGTGCTGCGCTCTAGTGGCGGAATTGTGCTGGGTCTTTACATTATGTGTCCTTAAATTATTTTCATGAGAAAAATTCAAAATATAAAAATAAAAAAACACGAAAATTGCTGGCACTGGGGGAGTACTTTATGAAAATACTCTGGCAGTCAAAGAGTTAAGGTGAGGTTTGGACACGATTGGTAGGAGTAGCAAAGTATTTAGCACAAAAATATGCAAAATGGCAGAAAATCTTGTCTGGTGGAAATGGGTGTGGCCTATACGGGTTGCGTAATCTTCCAAGGAATCCATGGAAAAGTAATTGTGATTGTATGACCTGCAGTTCAAAAGTTATAGGAAACGGCCTAATAGAGTAGGTTGTAGAGATGAATAGTAGTATAATCGGCCTAATAGAGTAGGTTGTAGAGATGAATAGTAGTATAATCGGCCTAATAGAGTAGGTTGTAGAGATGAATAGTAGTATAATCGGCCTAATAGAGTAGGTTGTAGAGATGAATAGTAGTATAATCGGCCTAATAGAGTAGGTTGTAGAGATGAATAGTAGTATAATCGGCCTAATAGAGTAGGTTGTAGAGATGAATAGTAGTATAATCGGCCTAATAGAGTAGGTTGTAGAGATGAATAGTAGTATAATCGGCCTAATAGAGTAGGTTGTAGAGATGAATAGTAGTATAATCGGCCTAATAGAGTAGGCTGGCATTTCTTTCTTGTCCTAGTAGTAGGAATGTGCGTCACGGCAATCAAACTCTGCAATTATGATATGAAACTATGTCTAAACCTAACCTTATTTCTAACCTTAACCTCAGTAAAACTATGTCTAAACCTAACCTTATTTCACCTTAACCTCAGTAAAACTATGTCTAAACCTAACCTTATTTCTAACCTTAACCTCAGTAAAACTATGTCTAAACCTAACCTTATTTCTAACCTTAACCTCAGTAAAACTATGTCTAAACCTAACCTTATTTCACCTTAACCTCAGTAAAACTATGTCTAAACCTAACCTTATTCCTAACCTTAACCTCAGTAAAACTATGTCTAAACCTAACCTTATTTCTAACCTTAAACTCAGTAAAACTATGTCTAAACCTAACCTTACTCCTAACCTTAAACCTCACCATAGCTGGGTGGGCCTAACCCATAGCTGGGTGGGCCTAACCCATAGCTGGGTGGGCCTAACCCATAGCTGGGTGGGCCTAACCCACCACATCTGGGTGGACCAAGTGAAAAGAGACAACCAAGCACAAGTCAACAGGCTTTTATTGTATTTGAATTCCTTCTCTTCTCCCAGTGGTTCTCAAACCTGTTCATGTCAAGGACCCCCAAATTAATATAGATTCATATGAATTAATATAGATTTATGTAAATTAATATATGTTTATATAAATTAACATATATTTATATAAATTAATATATATTTATATACATTAATATGTTTTTGGCTGCTGACTCTCATACAAGATGCGTTAAAATGTTTCAAAAATATTTAAAATTGTTCCGATTCTTTCAAGATTAGTTTTTGAAAATAGCATCATCTATTATCTTATATATCTGTATATATATACATATATATATATATATATTCTATATTAACTCATTTAGCTGGGGACCCCCGGGGGTCCTCAGACCACACTTTGAGAACCACTGCTCTACACCTGGGTCACCATGGTAACCAGATTATCAACGTCTGTCACTCACAGCCTCTCCAAGGTAGAGCGGCCCGGCTCTTGGTTCAATCCCCATGGGTCAGTGTCCAAGTGTCCTCCTGTGTGTGTGTGTGTGTGTGTGTGTGTGTGTGTGTGTGTGTGTGTGTGTGTGTGTGTGTGTGTGTGTGTGTGTGTGTGATGCACATAGTAAAGTGCTTTGGATAAAGTCACATAAATGCACCTTTTACCACAGTGTCTCTTCCTCTGATAACATTCATTTATATCTGATAACTTTATGTCAATGTCAATAAATACAGTGTCCACCATACCAGAGCCATACAAACACACAGTTATGTCTGTGTGGTTCATACCAGAGCCATACAAACACACAGTTATGTCTGTGTGGTTCATACCAGAGCCATACAAACACACAGTTATGTCTGTGTGGTTCATACCAGAGCCATACAAACACACAGTTATGTCTGTGTGGTTCATACCAGAGCCATACAAACACACAGTTATGTCTGTGTGGTTCATACCAGAGCCATACAAACACACAGTTATGTCTGTGTGGTTCATACCAGAGCCATACAAACACACAGTTATGTCTGTGTCTGTGTGGTTCATAACAGAGCCATACAAACACACAGTTATGTCTGTGTCCATATGGTCCATACCAGAGCCATACAAACACAGTTATGTCTGTGTCCATGTGGTTCATACCAGAGCCATACAAACACAGTTATGTCTGTGTCCATATGGTTCATACCAGAGCCATACAAACACAGTTGTGTCTGTGTCCGTGTGGTCCATACCAGAGCCATACAAACACAAAGTTAAGTCTGTGTCCATGTGGTCCATACCAGAGCCATACAAACACAGTTATGTCGGTGTCCGTGTGGTTCATACCAGAGCCATACAAACACAGTTATGTCGGTGTCCGTGTGGTTCATACCAGAGCCATACAAACACACAGTTATGTCTGTGTCCATATGGTCCATACCAGAGCCATACAAACACAGTTATGTCTGTGTCCATATGGTTCATACCAGAGCCATACAAACACAGTTGTGTCTGTGTCCGTGTGGTCCATACCAGAGCCATACAAACACAAAGTTAAGTCTGTGTCCATGTGGTCCATACCAGAGCCATACAAACACAGTTATGTCGGTGTCCGTGTGGTTCATACCAGAGCCATACAAACACAGTTATGTCGGTGTCCGTGTGGTTCATACCAGAGCCATACAAACACACAGTTATGTCTGTGTCCATATGGTCCATACCAGAGCCATACAAACACAAAGTTAAGTCTGTGTCCATGTGGTCCATACCAGAGCCATACAAACACAAAGTTAAGTCTGTGTCCATGTGGTTCATACCAGAGCCATACAAACACAAAGTTAAGTCTGTGTCCATGTGGTCCATACCAGAGCCATACAAACACAGTTATGTCTGTGTCCATATGGTCCATACCAGAGCCATACAAACACAGTTATGTCTGTGTCCATGTGGTCCATACCAGAGCCATACAAACACACAGTTATGTCTGTGTCCGTGTGGTTCATACCAGAGCCATACAAACACAGTTATGTCTGTGTCCATATGGTCCATACCAGAGCCATACAAACACAGTTATGTCTGTGTCCGTGTGGTTCATACCAGAGCCATACAAACACACAGTCACTTCAACCCTCTAGACTTAGTAAACTGGACCTGAGTTGTCTTTTTTCCTGTCTAGACTAAATCTCTTCGCCAAAGATTGCCGATCCTCAGCTCACAATGCGTCACATTGCAACGCATTGTGAGCTTGTAGATCTGCTACTTTGTGGCTAATGTTCCCTCCAGAATATGGATGCTGAGGTCCAAGTGGTTTAGTGTCAGGGTCCGTGTTGGTCAGTCCACACTGTGAAGTTAGTTTAGTGTTGGTCAGTCCACACTGTGAAGTTAGTTTAGTGTTGGTCAGTCCACACTGTGAAGTTAGTTTAGTGTTGGTCAGTCCACACTGTAAAGTTAGTTTAGTGTTGGTCAGTCCACACTGTGAAGTTAGTTTAGTGTTGGTCAGTCCACACTGTAAAGTTAGTTTAGTGTTGGTCAGTCCACACTGTGAAGTTAGTTTAGTGTTGGTCAGTCCACACTGTGAAGTTAGTTTAGTGTTGGTCAGTCCACACTGTGAAGTTAGTTTAGTGTTGGTCAGTCCACACTGTGAAGTTAGTTTAGTGTTGGTCAGTCCACACTGTAAAGTTAGTTTAGTGTTGGTCAGTCCACACTGTAAAGTTAGTTTAGTGTTGGTCAGTCCACACTGTAAAGTTAGCACCACAGATTTAACCTTCTCCACAACATGGACTCCATGTGAACTTTGACCTTTTGAACAATGCTCTCTTCCTTCGTTTTGAACCACGCTGTTGCGTCACCGCCAAGGATGTGACATCACTCCACTCAGGATGTGACATCACACAAGGATGTGACATCACTCCACTCAGGATGTGTCATCACACAAGGATGTGACATCACTCCACTCAGGCCCCCGGTCCGCCGTCCCATTGGCTGAGCTGGCTGTCAGTCTGTCTCGGTTTAGGAGCAGGGTGAGCTGGGATCATGTGACCCGTTCTCCTGACTGGGAGGGTTGCTGGTTCCATTCCCGCCGGGCTCAGGAGGCAGAGAGGCTGCAGGAGACAAACATCATGAAGAAGACATGTTGAGTTCTATTAACTCAGGAGACAAACATCATGAAGAAGACATGTTGAGTTCTATTAACTCAGGAGACAAACATCATGAAGAAGACATGTTGAGTTCTATTAACTCAGGAGACAAACATCATAAAGAAGACATGTTGAGTTCTATTAACTCAGGAGACAAACATCATGAAGAAGACATGTTGAGTTCTATTAACTCAGGAGACAAACATCATAAAGAAGACATGTTGAGTTCTATTAACTCAGGAGACAAACATCATAAAGAAGACATGTTGAGTTCTATTAACTCAGGAGACAAACATCATGAAGAAGACATGTTGAGTTCTATTAACTCATTGACTGCCTTTGACGAGTAATATTATACTCGTCATTTCACCCAAGGCTCACATGCACCGCCATTGACGAGTCACTCGTTCTGTTGGTACTACCTCCCCAGCGTTCACCAGCGTTCACACTGTCACAGAGACTACCTCCCCAACGTTCACACTATCACAGAGACTACCTCCCCAACGTTCACACTATCACAGAGACTACCTCCCCAACGTTCACACTATCACAGAGACTACCTCCCCAACGTTCACACTGTCACAGAGACTACCTCCCCAACGTTCACACTGTCACAGAGACTACCTCCCCAACGTTCACACTATCACAGAGACTACCGCCCCAACGTTCACACTATCACAGAGACTACCTCCCCAACGTTCACACTGTCACAGAGACTACCTCCCCAACGTTCACACTATCACAGAGACTACCTCCCCAACGTTCACACTATCACAGAGACTACCTCCCCAACGTTCACACTATCACAGAGACTACCTCCCCAACGTTCACACTATCACAGAGACTACCTCCCCAACGTTCACACTATCACAGAGACTACCTCCCCAACGTTCACACTGTCACAGAGACTACCTCCCCAACGTTCACACTATCACAGAGACTACTTCCCCAACGTTCACACTATCACAGAGACTACCTCCCCAACGTTCACACTATCACAGAGACTACCTCCCCAATGTTCACACTATCACAGAGACTACCTACCCAACGTTCACAGTGTCACAGAGACTACCTCCCCAACGTTCACACTGTCACAGAGACTACCTCCCCAACGTTCACACTGTCACAGAGACTACCTCCCCAACGTTCACACTGTCACAGAGACTACCTCCCCAACGTTCACACTATCACAGAGACTACCTCCCCAACGTTCACACTGTCACAGAGACTACCTCCCCAACGTTCACACTATCACAGAGACTACCTCCCCAACGTTCACACTGTCACAGAGACTACCTCCCCAACGTTCACACTATCACAGAGACTACCTCCCCAACGTTCACACTATCACAGAGACTACCTCCCCAACGTTCACACTATCACAGAGACTACCTCCCCAACGTTCACACTATCACAGAGACTACTTCCCCAACGTTCACACTATCACAGAGACTACCTCCCCAACGTTCACACTATCACAGAGACTACTTCCCCAACGTTCACACTATCACAGAGACTACCTCCCCAACGTTCACACTATCACAGAGACTACCTCCCCAACGTTCACACTATCACAGAGACTACTTCCCCAACGTTCACACTATGACAGAGACTACCTCCCCAACGTTCACACTGTCACAGAGACTACCTACCCAACGTTCACACTATGACAGAGACTACCGCCCCCACGTTCACACTATCACAGAGACTACCTCCCCAACGTTCACACTATCACAGAGACTACCTCCCCAACGTTCACACTATCACAGAGACTACCTCCCCAACGTTCACACTATCACAGAGACTACCTACCCAACGTTCACACTATCACAGAGACTACCTCCCCAGGCGTTCCGGGGAACGGTACGCAACGTTCACACTATCACAGAGACTACCGCCCCAACGTTCACACTATGACAGAGACTACCGCCCCAACGTTCACACTATCACAGAGACTACCTACCCAACGTTCACACTATCACAGAGACTACCGCCCCAACGTTCACACTATCAAAGAGACTACCTCCCCAACGTTCACACTATCACAGAGACTACCTCCCCAACGTTCACACTATCACAGAGACTACCGCCCCAACGTTCACACTATCACAGAGACTACCTCCCCAACGTTCACACTATCACAGAGACTACCGCCCCAACGTTCACACTGTCACAGAGACTACCTCCCCAACGTTCACACTGTCACAGAGACTACCTCCCCAACGTTCACACTATCACAGAGACTACCTCCCCAACGTTCACACTGTCACAGAGACTACCTCCCCAACGTTCACACTATCACAGAGACTACCTCCCCAACGTTCACACTATCAAAGAGACTACCTACCCAACGTTCACACTATCACAGAGACTACCTACCCAACGTTCACACTATCACAGAGACTACCTCCCCAGGCGTTCCGGGGAACGGTACCCAACGTTCACACTATCACAGAGACTACCTCCCCAACGTTCACACTATCACAGAGACTACCTCCCCAATGTTCACACTATCACAGAGACTACCTCCCCAACGTTCACACTATCACAGAGACTACCTCCCCAATGTTCACACTATCACAGAGACTACCTCCCCAACGTTCACACTATCACTGAGACTACCTCCCCAATGTTCACACTATCACAGAGACTACCTCCCCAACGTTCACACTATCACAGAGACTACCTCCCCAACGTTCACACTATCACAGAGACTACCTACCCAACGTTCACACTATCACAGAGACTACCTCCCCAACGTTCACACTATCACAGAGACTACCTCCCCAACGTTCACACTATCACAGAGACTACCTCCCCAACGTTCACACTATCACAGAGACTACCTAGCCAACGTTCACACTATCACAGAGACTACCTCCCCAGGCGTTCCGGGAAACGGTACGCAACGTTCACACTATCACAACATCTGCCAAGTGGTCCAGGGTCTGAATCCGCCCTAACATGCAAACAAGGTCCACTGGGCTTATGTGATTCAGCTTTAATAAGAGTACAGTATATTCATATTTAGTATCATGTGACATATTCATTCATAAGTAATGTAATTGTGATGGTTTGTACAAACTGTTAGTAAACAAACACGGTTGCTAAGCAACTCACCACGTTGTCTCTAGGACCACAGGATGAAGGCCAGAGAGAAGAATAAAAACAAAAATAAAAACTGAAAGAGAAGAAGAACAAAGTTATTGGTTGTGTGTGTGTGTGTGTGTGTGTGTGTGTGTGTGTGTGTGTGTGTGTGTGTGTGTGTGTGTGTGTGTGTGTGTGTGTGTGTGTGTGTGTGTGTGTGTCCTGAGCGGGGAGCACACTTTAGGAAGCCGTGAGCTGAGTATAACCCCTTGGGCATTATTAGTATTATCCCCCCCCCCCACACTCACACACTGATCATATATTATCATTATCTACAGTGTAATAATAACATTATTGTATATGAATGTGATAATATGATGTAAACACATTATCTGTGATCATTTTATTATTCATATATTGAGATGATTTATGATAATATATCATTATTAATATTAAATCTCTACCTTCTCTTCCAGCTCTTTGATCTGTCGCTTCTGTGCTTCAATCCACTCCTCTAACTCCTTGTTCCTCTGTAACACACACACACACACACACACACACACACACACCACGCACACACACACCACCACGCACACGCACACGCACACGCACACACCACGCGCACACGCACACGCACACACACACACACACACACCACGCGCACACGCACACGCACACGCACACACACACTAAATACAGGTGTGGGTTTTATTTCATTGTTCATAAAATCATTATCTAGCCCTTCAACAGGGGGTCTGGGTCCTCTAGGGGGTCCTCAGAGTAACTACAGGGGGTCTGGGTCCTCTAGGGGGTCCTCAGAGTAACTACAGGGGGTCTGGGTCCTCTAGGGGGTCCTCAGAGTAACTACAGGGGGTCTGGGTCCTCTAGGGGGTCCTCAGAGTAACTACAGGGGGTCTGGGTCCTCTAGGGGGTCCTCAGAGTAACTACAGGGGGTCTGGGTCCTCTAGGGGGTCCTCAGAGTAACTACAGAGCCAACAGTGGAGCTGACTAAACATTGAGGGTTTAAAAGGTTACATTTATATTAACTCTATATTAACTAATTATTTCTGGCTATTTCTGGCAAGTGCGATTTTATTTTTATTTATTTTTTAAGTAAAAACAAAGTGCTTAGGAAGCGAGATACAGCCCTTTTCAGTTATAAGTTAAACAAGGAGTGGATGGAGCTGCAATTTTCTTTTCTTTTTTTTTTTTTTTTTTTCAAAAACACTTGAAACACGTGATTTGCACGTTGCACCATAGCGGTAAAACACGTGAAACGCGTGAATGGCACTCAATGAGTTAACATGAATCCAACATATTAATAAAACTCGAAAAAGTGCTCCTCGGAGCACAAGTCTCCGACATTTCAGGTAGGTTATTATTGTCTCCTGGTGGCGCTATAATAGGCCATTGTGAAAAGGGTGCCATTTCTTCTTAGGCCTTGCACGACAATCGGACACTGCATTCATGATTTGAGGCATTTTGTTCCAAAAATGTGGTTTGCTAAATTAGACCTGCTGGTGGCGCTATAACAAGCCCAGGTGAAAAGGGTGGCATTTCTTCCTCGGCCTAGTGGGAATGTCCGTGCAAAATTTCACGGAAATCGCACACTGCATTCATGATTTGAGGAATTTTGTTCAAAAGGGAAGGCAATGTTAGCCAAGTCGGATGGAATATGAAATATCGGACACATCCATGTTGATCACATGACTATAGAGATACTGTGTTTCGATTTGCGTGATTTTTGGACAGAATCTGAAGGAGTAAGAGCAAAAACATTTGTATTACAAAACTCAGCCTCCTGGTGGCGCTCTAAAAGGTATATGTGAAAAATGCAGGGCAAAGGTTTTTCATTGGCCTCTAGGGAGTGTGGGTGCAAAGTTTCACACAGATTGGTGCAGTTATAGCTAAAAACGTGAATCGGCCTGTTATAGCGCCACCATGGGGCTGATGTGAACGTTTTCAAGTGGCATTTCTTCCTGGGCCAAGTGGGATTCTCTGTGGAAAGTTTCACGGAAATCGCATGCTGCGTTCATGATTTGAGGCATTTTGTTCATAATGTACCAATCCTGTAAACTTTGGAAGCCAATTTTAGCCAATCATGATGGAATATGGAAAATCAGACAGATCCGTGTTGATCACATGACTATACAGATACTGTGTACCAATTTTGGACAGTTTTTGGACAAAATCTGTAGGAGTAATAGCAAAAAATGTGTTTTGCAAAAGTCTGCCTCATGGTGGCGCTATGACAGGCTGATCTGAAAAATGTGGGGCAGAGGTTCTGCTTTGGCATCCAAGGATTGTGTGTGCGCAGTTTCACAGCGACCGGGCCAACGGTGGCGGAGATTAGCTGCTCGCAGACAGAAGGACGGACACACACACACACGGAGGAACGGGGGGCAAAACATACTCTCTCGCCATGCCTATCGGCCTGGCGGAGACAAAAACATGAATTGAAAGCTTTGTATCGATAATTATTTGATTGAAACACTGATGATAGTGTCTGTCTATGAAAACCTTTTCATTTCAATCTGCCACATAATACTATACAATATGTAGTGGGGGGCCCTGCTTCATCTCTCAGCTATACAATATGTAGTGGGGGTCCCTGCTTCACCTCTCATCTATTAAATATGTAGTGGGGGTCCCTGCTTCACCTCTCAGCCATACAATATATTGTGGGGGTCCCTGCTTTATCTCTCTCTCATCTATACAATCCATAATGGGGGTCCCTGCTTCATCTACCTGCTTCATCTTCATAATACAGCTAAGTACCTTAAATAAGCACTTTTCATGACAGAATAATCACATGAAACACACAAACAAAACAACCCTCCACCTCCCTCAGAATGGACCCTCATCTGGCTGCAGTGTCCAGGCAGCTCCACTGGGGGGCACCAATGTAACCCTAGGGTAAATATGTATACAATATAACCCTAGGGTAAATATGTATACAATATAACCCTAGGGTAAATATGTATACTATAGAGCACCGAAGTCCTGACGTGACTCGTTCATCCCCAGGTTTGCGGAAGTAATTTCTCTATGGAGAATAACATTGGGTCATCTTAGAATCGTCTCATATAAGAATTGTGGTCCAAAAATAAACACCGCGTGTCGGCGTTATTGTCAGGGAGGGGGTTCTGTATCGTTTATGATAGTCAGTCACTTATATTTGATACAGTCTGTTTCTGGCGAAAATGTAACTAATTCGGCGGAAGTAACATTAGCGTTTTCTCACCGTCAGTTGATGCTTCATATCCATAAGAGTCAACACGCCGGGGTCATTTGTTTATTTTTGGAACACAGTTCTTATTTGACGCGATATTAAATACGTCTATGGGATTCAGAACGGGGGTGGAAAACTGCGAACCAGGTAGACAAACAAAGGATGTGTAAATGACGTCAGACTTCGGCGGTCTATATAACCCTAGGGTAAATATGGATATAATATAACCCTAGGGTAAATATGTATATAATATAACCCTAGGGTAAATATGTATATAATATAACCCTAGGGTAAATATGTATATAATATAACCCTATGGTAAATATGTATATAATATAACCCTAGGGTAAATATGGATATAATATAGCCCTAGGGTAAATATGGATATAATATAACCCTAGGGTAAATATGGATATAATATAGCCCTAGGGTAAATATGTATATAATATAGCCCTAGGTAAATATGTATATAATATAACCCTAGGGTAAATATGTATATAATATAGCCCTAGGTAAATATGTATATAATATAACCCTAGGGTAAATATGTATATAATATAACCCTAGGGTAAATATGTATATAATATAGCCCTAGGGTAAATGTGTATATAATATAACCCTAGGGTAAATATGTATATAATATAACCCTAGGTAAATATGTATATAATATAACCCTAGGGTAAATATGTATATAATATAGCCCTAGGTAAATATGTATATAATATAACCCTAGGGTAAATATGTATATAATATAACCCTAGGGTAAATATGTATATAATATAGCCCTAGGGTAAATGTGTATATAATATAACCCTAGGGTAAATATGTATATAATATAGCCCTAGGTAAATATGTATATAATATAACCCTAGGGTAAATATGGATATAATATAGCCCTAGGGTAAATGTGTATATAATATAACCCTAGGGTAAATGTGTATATAATATAACCCTAGGGTAAATATGTATATAATATAACCCTAGGGTAAATATGTATATAATATAACCCTAGGGTAAATATGGATGTAGTATATTACCTGTTGTGCATGCTGCAGCAGGTCCATTCTCTCCCGTAGAATCTGCGAGTCTCTCTCTCTCAGCTCGCCCATAACGACCCTCTTCCATTGGTCCATGGACCTCTTAAGCCCCTCCCTCTCTTCGTCTGTCAGGACGTCAGAGAGGCGTTGTGTTTTGTCTTCCTCCGTTTTCCATCCCTCCATCCGGAAGCTCTCATCGTGACGCACCGCTTCAAACAGCATGGCCTCCAGCTCCAAGATCCTCTGAACACATAGAAACACATGTAGAGAACTACAAACACATGTAGAGAACTACAAACACATGTAGAGAACTACAAACACATGTAGAGAACTACAAACACATTATGAGTCTGGTCTATAGACTGACCTTATGAGCCTGGTCCATACACTGACCTTATGAGTCTGGTCTATAGACTGACCTTATGAGTCTGGTCCATAGACTGCCCTTATGAGTCTGGTCCATAGACTGACCTTATGAGTCTGGTCCATACACTGACCTTATGAGTCTGGTCCATACACTGACCTTATGAGTCTGGTCCTATAGACTGACCTTATGAGCCTGGTCCATAGACTGACATTATGAGTCTGGTCTATAGACTGACCTTATGAGCCTGGTCCATAGACTGACCTTATGAGTCTGGTCTATACACTGACCTTATGAGCCTGGTCTATAGACTGACCTTATGAGCCTGGTCCATAGACTGACCTTATGAGTCTGGTCTATAGACTGACCTTATGAGTCTGGTCTATAGACTGACCTTATGAGTCTGGTCCATACACTGACCTTATGAGTCTGGTCTATAGACTGACCTTATGAGTCTGGTCCATAGACTGACCTTATGAGTCTGGTCCATAGACTGACCTTATGAGCCTGGTCTATAGACTGACCTTATGAGTCTGGTCCATAGACTGACCTTATGAGTCTGGTCTATACACTGACCTTATGAGCCTGGTCTATAGACTGACCTTATGAGTCTTGTCCATAGACTGACCTTATGAGTCTGGTCCATAGACTGACCTTATGAGCCTGGTCCATAGACTGACCTTATGAATCTGGTCTATACACTGACCTTATGAGCCTGGTCTATAGACTGACCTTATGAGTCTGGTCCATAGACTGACCTTATGAGTCAGGTCCATAGACTGACCTTATGAGTCTGGTCCATAGACTGACCTTATGAGTCCGGTCCATAGACTGACATTATGAGTCTGGTCCATAGACTGACCTTATGAGTCTGGTCCATAGACTGACCTTATGAGTCCGGTCCATAGACTGACATTATGAGTATGGTCCATAGACTGACCTTATGAGTCAGGTCCATACACTGACCTTATGAGCCTGGTCTATAGACTGACCTTATGAGTCTGGTCCATAGACTGACCTTATGAGTCTGGTCCATAGACTGACCTTATTAGTCTGGTCCATAGACTGACCTTATGAGTCTGGTCCATAGACTGACCTTATAAGTCTGGTCCATACACTGACCTTATGAGCCTGGTCCATAGACTGACCTTATGAGCCTGGTCCATAGACTGACCTTATGAGCCTGGTCCATAGACTGCTTCCTGTAGTCCAACTCTTCATCCAGATAACCTTTCTGTTTACTGAACAGTTCCTAATGCACGCACGCACGCACGCACGCACACACACACACACACACACACACACACACACACACACACACACACACACACACACACACACACACACACACACACACACACACACACACACACACACACACACACACACACACACACACACACACACACACACACACACATTTATACAATGTACATACACAATCACATACACAATGTAATTATATTGTAATTAAATAAACATTGTTTACCTTTTCACTCTCAATGTCCAACATCTTCTGTTGCAGAGCTGACTTTGTTACTTCAATGGACTCCAACCACTAGACATACACAACTAGTTAATATGGTTAACCTAGTTAAAAACACTAGACATACACAACTAGTTAATATGTTTAACCTAGTTAAAAACACTAGACATACACAACTAGTTCATATGGTTAACCTAGTTAAAAACACTAGACATACACAACTAGTTCATATGGTTAACCTAGTTAAAACACTAGACATACACAACTAGTTAATATGGTTAACCTAGTTAAAAACACTAGACATACACAGCTAGTTAATATGGTTAACCTAGTTAAAAACACTAGACATACACAGCTAGTTAATATGGTTAACCTAGTTAAAAACACTAGACATACACAACTAGTTAATATGGTTAACCTAGTTATAAACCAATAGACATACACAACTAGTTAATATGGTTAACCTAGTTAAAAACCACTAGATATACACAACTAGTTAATATGGTTAACTAGTTATAACCACTAGACATACACAACTAGTTAATATGGTTAACTAGTTATAACCACTAGACATACACAACTAGTTAATATGGTTAACTAGTTATAACCACTAGATATACACACAACTAGTTAATATGGTTAACTAGTTATAACCACTAGATATACACACAACTAGTTAATATGGTATAATGTAGTAGTTGTTGGTAGGTATTTAGTTAATTATGTAACAGTAGGTTGATAGGTAGATATTGAGTTAATTATTTAGTTATGTATGTACTGGTGTGGCAGTTCACCCTGCCACTGAAAATGCATTATGACCTAATATAAGTTCCTGTGTTATTTTCCCCATAAAATGCTACCACACCTTAAAGTTAAAGGTTGAATTATTCTTTAATGTTTAAGTTGCAGAGAATGATATCTGTTTGCTTGTATTGATTTATTGTTTGATGGTTGTTTGCTTGCATTGACTCACGTGTAGGGAGCATGGAATCAAACATGCCCAGTCCACCCATGCTGAACCATACCAACTGTGGGTTGGTGTGAAGTGGGAAATTGTGTACTCTAATTATTATTCATTATTACGTGGGTCATTATTCGAGTAAAATGTGACACTTTAAAATGTGTATATAAATTGTAATGTCTCTGTACATTGGGAATTAGCTGGTTAAATTGAGGATTCAATTCAGGTTTGGTACGGTCCAATTAATGGGAGGGGCCTAGCCTATATAAGAAGGAGGACCTGCCACTGCTTGGCAGTGGAGGAAGGACTGTTGAGGAGGAAGGATCCAAGGCCAATCTGTCCAGTGCTGTAAATAGCTGTGCTTCATTTGTTTTCCTGATCTGTAAAAAGGTTAATAAAAAAACCCCACTTCTTCTCTGCATCAAGGATTCTGTCTGGCTATTTTTGGCAGTTTTGCCATTTTACTATTGGTTTCAAACTGTCCCTTTTGGCAAACACTACCCTCAATAGGTCAGAGTGTGACAAATGGTTAGGTTGATAGGTAGATATTTAGTTATTAATGTTAGAGTTAGGTTGATAGGTAGGTGTTTAAAGGTTATTATTATCATTATTATTATTATTATTATTATTATTATTATTATTATTATTATTATTATTATTATTAGGAGGGTAGCTAATAGGTGTGTTTTTTTTTATCCCACGATTTTGTAACCCCATTTTTTACACCCAGTGCCAATTGTCTATGTAATCCTGGGCACTACCTTCCATCTGCCAACCTAGGGAGGCCAGGGCCGAGCTCATGCCTCCTTCAATGCATGAGAGCCAACTGACCTTCTTATCACCTAACGGGGGAGTTTCCCTGGTTGGACGTAGCGCGTGGAAGGAACACGTTATTCCAACCAGTTCCCTTCCCCTCCATCCCTGCGGGAATCGAACCCAGGACCTTCTAGCTGTGAGGCGACAGCGCTACCGACTGCGCCATCGTGCCCCCCGTAGCTAACAGGTAGGTTGATAGGTAGGTATTTAGTTATTAATGTAGTAGTTAGGTTGATAGGTAGGTATTTAGTAGTTATTAAGGTAGTAGTTAGGATGATAGGTAAGTATTTAGTTATTAAGGTAGTAGTTAGGTTGATAGGTAGGTATTTAGTTAAGATATTAATGTACAAGGTAGGTTGATAGGTAGGTATATAGTTATTAATGTAGTAGTTAGGTTGGTAGGTAGGTGTTTACCTTCTCCGCTAAGGTCAGTACTGTCCTGGCATGAATGATCACCACCTGCTCATCATTGGTCAGATTCTGTAGGAAAGAAACAATAAAAAAGTATAAAAAGGTTTATACCGAATCCTACACATGAAGTCACCTCCTACACATGAAGTCACCTCCTACATATGAAGTCACCTCCTACATATGAAGTCACCTCCTACACATGAGGTCACCTCCTACACATGAAGTCACCTCCTACACATGAAGTCACCTCCTACACATGAAGTCACCTCCTACACATGAAGTCACCTCCTACACATGAAGTCACCTCCTACACATGAAGTCACCTCCTACACATGAAGTCACCTCCTACACAGACTAGTCACCTCCTACACATGAAGTCACCTCCTACACATGAAGTCACCTCCTACACAGACTAGTCACCTCCTACACATGAAGTCACCTCCTACACATGAAGTCACCTCCTACACATGAAGTCACCTCCTACACAGACTAGTCACCTCCTACACATGAAGTCACCTCCTACACATGAAGTCACCTCCTACACATGAAGTCACCTCCTACATATGAAGTCACCTCCTACACATGAAGTCACCTCCTACATATGAAGTCACCTCCTACACATGAAGTCACCTCCTACACATGAAGTCACCTCCTACACATGAAGTCACCTCCTACACATGAAGTCACCTCCTACACATGAAGTCACCTCCTACACAGACTAGTCACCTGCTACACATGAAGTCACCTCCTACACATGAAGTCACCTCCTACACATGAAGTCACCTCCTACACATGAAGTCACCTCCTACACATGAAGTCACCTCCTACACAGACTAGTCACCTGCTACACATGAAGTCACCTCCTACACATGAAGTCACCTCCTACACAGACTAGTCACCTCCTACACATGAAGTCACCTCCTACACATGAAGTCACCTCCTACACATGAAGTCACCTCCTACACAGACTAGTCACCTCCTACACATGAAGTCACCTCCTACACATGAAGTCACCTCCTACACATGAAGTCACCTCCTACACATGAAGTCACCTCCTACACAGACTAGTCACCTCCTACACATGAAGTCACCTCCTACACATGAAGTCACCTCCTACACATGAAGTCACCTCCTACACATGAAGTCACCTCCTACACATGAAGTCACCTCCTACACATGAAGTCACCTCCTACACATGAAGTCACCTCCTACACATGAAGTCACCTCCTACACAGACTAGTCACCTCCTACACATGAAGTCACCTCCTACACATGAAGTCACCTCCTACACATGAAGTCACCTCCTACACATGAAGTCACCTCCTACACAGACTAGTCACCTCCTACACATGAAGTCACCTCCTACACATGAAGTCACCTCCTACACAGACTAGTCACCTCCTACACATGAAGTCACCTCCTACACATGAAGTCACCTCCTACACATGAAGTCACCTCCTACACATGAAGTCACCTCCTACACATGAAGTCACCTCCTACACATGAAGTCACCTCCTACACATGAAGTCACCTCCTACACATGAAGTCACCTCCTACATATGAAGTCACCTCCTACACATGAAGTCACCTCCTACACATGAAGTCACCTCCTACACATGAAGTCACCTCCTACACATGAAGTCACCTCCTACACATGAAGTCACCTCCTACACATGAAGTCACCTCCTACATATGAAGTCACCTCCTACACATGAAGTCACCTCCTACACATGAAGTCACCTCCTACACATGAAGTCACCTCCTACACATGAAGTCACCTCCTACACATGAAGTCACCTCCTACACATGAAGTCACCTCCTACATATGAAGTCACCTCCTACACAGACTAGTCACCTCCTACACATGAAGTCACCTCCTACACATGAAGTCACCTCCTACACATGAAGTCACCTCCTACACAGACTAGTCACCTCCTACACATGAAGTCACCTCCTACACAGACTAGTCACCTCCTACACATGAAGTCACCTCCTACACATGAAGTCACCTCCTACACATGAAGTCACCTCCTACACAGACTAGTCACCTCCTACACATGAAGTCACCTCCTACACAGACTAGTCACCTCCTACACATGAAGTCACCTCCTACACATGAAGTCACCTCCTACACATGAAGTCACCTCCTACACATGAAGTCACCTCCTACACATGAAGTCACCTCCTACACATGAAGTCACCTCCTACACATGAAGTCACCTCCTACATATGAAGTCACCTCCTACACATGAAGTCACCTCCTACACATGAAGTCACCTCCTACACATGAAGTCACCTCCTACACATGAAGTCACCTCCTACACATGAAGTCACCTCCTACACATGAAGTCACCTCCTACACATGAAGTCACCTCCTACACATGAAGTCACCTCCTACACAGACTAGTCACCTCCTACACATGAAGTCACCTCCTACACAGACTAGTCACCTCCTACACATGAAGTCACCTCCTACACATGAAGTCACCTCCTACACAGACTAGTCACCTCCTACACATGAAGTCACCTCCTACACATGAAGTCACCTCCTACACATGAAGTCACCTCCTACACATGAAGTCACCTCCTACACATGAAGTCACCTCCTACACATGAAGTCACCTCCTACATATGAAGTCACCTCCTACATATGAAGTCACCTCCTACACATGAAGTCACCTCCTACACATGAAGTCACCTCCTACACATGAAGTCACCTCCTACACATGAAGTCACCTCCTACATATGAAGTCACCTCCTACACATGAAGTCACCTCCTACACATGAAGTCACCTCCTACACAGACTAGTCACCTCCTACACATGAAGTCACCTCCTACACATGAAGTCACCTCCTACACATGAAGTCACCTCCTACACATGAAGTCACCTCCTACACAGACTAGTCACCTCCTACACATGAAGTCACCTCCTACACATGAAGTCACCTCCTACACAGACTAGTCACCTCCTACACATGAAGTCACCTCCTACACATGAAGTCACCTCCTACACATGAAGTCACCTCCTACACATGAAGTCACCTCCTACACATGAAGTCACCTCCTACACATGAAGTCACCTCCTACACAGACTAGTCACCTCCTACACATGAAGTCACCTCCTACACATGAAGTCACCTCCTACATATGAAGTCACCTCCTACACATGAAGTCACCTCCTACATATGAAGTCACCTCCTACACATGAAGTCACCTCCTACATATGAGACACCTCCTACATATGAAGTCTCCTCCTACACTGGAAGTCACCTCCTACACATGAAGTCACCTCTACATATGAAGTCACCTCCTACACATGAAGTCACCTCCTACACATGAAGTCACATCCTACAACATGAAGTCACCTCTACACAGACTAGTCACCTCCTATCCGCTAAGTCACATGAAGTCACCTCCTACCAACAACTTGAAGTCACCTCCTACACATGAAGTCACCTCCTACACATGAAGTCACCTCCTACACATGAAGTCACCTCCTACATATGAAGTCACCTCCTACACATGAAGTCACCTCCTACATATGAAGTCACCTCCTACATATGAAGTCACCTCCTACACAATGAAGTCACCTCCCTACACATGAAGTCACCTCCTACACATGAAAGTCACCTCCTACACATGAAGTCACCTCCTACACATGAAGTCACCTCCTACACATGAAGTCACCTCCTACACATGAAAGTCACCTCCTACACATGAAGTCACCTCCTACACATTGAAGTCACCTCCTACACATGAAGTCACCTCCTACAAAGACTAGTCACCTCCTACACATGAAGTCACCTCCTACACATGAAGTCACCTCCTACACATGAAGTCACCTCCTACACATGAAGTCACCTCCTACACATGAAGTCACCTCCTACACATGAAGTCACCTCCTACACATGAAGTCACCTCCTACACATGAAGTCACCTCCTACACATGAAGTCACCTCCTACACATGAGTCACCTCCTACACATGAAGTCACCTCCTACACATGAAGTCACCTCCTACACATGAAGTCACCTCCTACACAGACTAGTCACATCCTACATATGAAGTCACCTCCTACACATGAAGTCACCTCCTACACATGAAGTCACCTCCTACATATGAAGTCACCTCCTACACATGAAGTCACCTCCTACACATGAAGTCACCTCCTACACATGAAGTCACCTCCTACATATGAAGTCACCTCCTACACATGAAGTCACCTCCTACACATGAAGTCACCTCCTACACATGAAGTCACCTCCTACACATGAAGTCACCTCCTACACATGAAGTCACCTCCTACACAGACTAGTCACCTCCTACACATGAAGTCACCTCCTACACATGAAGTCACCTCCTACACATGAAGTCACCTCCTACACAGACTAGTCACCTCCTACACATGAAGTCACCTCCTACACATGAAGTCACCTCCTACACATGAAGTCACCTCCTACACATGAAGTCACCTCCTACACATGAAGTCACCTCCTACACATGAAGTCACCTCCTACACATGAAGTCACCTCCTACACATGAAGTCACCTCCTACACATGAAGTCACCTCCTACACATGAAGTCACCTCCTACACAGACTAGTCACCTCCTACACATGAAGTCACCTCCTACACATGAAGTCACCTCCTACACATGAAGTCACCTCCTACACATGAAGTCACCTCCTACACATGACTAGTCACCTCCTACACATGAAGTCACCTCCTACACATGAAGTCACCTCCTACACATGAAGTCACCTCCTACACATGAAGTCACCTCCTACACATGAAGTCACCTCCTACACATGAAGTCACCTCCTACACAGACTAGTCACCTCCTACACATGAAGTCACCTCCTACACATGAAGTCACCTCCTACACATGAAGTCACCTCCTACACATGAAGTCACCTCCTACACATGAAGTCACCTCCTACACATGAAGTCACCTCCTACACATGAAGTCACCTCCTACACAGAAGTCACCTCCTACACATGAAGTCACCTCCTACACAGACTAGTCACCTCCTACACATGAAGTCACCTCCTACACATGAAGTCACCTCCTACACATGAAGTCACCTCCTACACATGACTAGTCACCTCCTACACATGAAGTCACCTCCTACACATGAAGTCACCTCCTACACAGACTAGTCACCTCCTACACATGAAGTCACCTCCTACACATGAAGTCACCTCCTACACAGACTAGTCACCTCCTACACATGAAGTCACCTCCTACACATGAAGTCACCTCCTACACATGAAGTCACCTCCTACACATGAAGTCACCTCCTACACATGAAGTCACCTCCTACACAGACTAGTCACCTCCTACACATGAAGTCACCTCCTACACATGAAGTCACCTCCTACATATGAAGTCACCTCCTACATATGAAGTCACCTCCTACACATGAAGTCACCTACACATGAAGTCACCTCCTACACATGAAGTCACCTACACATGAAGTCACCTCCTACACATGAAGTCACCTCCTACACATGAAGTCACCTCCTACATATGAAGTCACCTCCTACACATGAAGTCACCTCCTACACATGAAGTCACCTCCTACACATGAAGTCACCTCCTACACATGAAGTCACCTCCTACACATGAAGTCACCTCCTACATATGAAGTCACCTCCTACACATGAAGTCACCTCCTACACAGACTAGTCACCTCCTACACATGAAGTCACCTCCTACACATGAAGTCACCTCCTACACAGACTAGTCACCTCCTACACATGAAGTCACCTCCTACACATGAAGTCACCTCCTACACATGAAGTCACCTCCTACACATGAAGTCACCTCCTACATATGAAGTCACCTCCTACACATGAAGTCACCTCCTACATATGAAGTCACCTCCTACACATGAAGTCACCTCCTACACATGAAGTCACCTCCTACACATGAAGTCACCTCCTACACATGAAGTCACCTCCTACACATGAAGTCACCTCCTACACATGAAGTCACCTCCTACATATGAAGTCACCTCCTACACATGAAGTCACCTCCTACACATGAAGTCACCTCCTACATATGAAGTCACCTCCTACATATGAAGTCACCTCCTACACATGAAGTCACCTCCTACACATGAAGTCACCTCCTACACATGAAGTCACCTCCTACACATGAAGTCACCTCCTACACATGAAGTCACCTCCTACATATGAAGTCACCTCCTACACATGAAGTCACCTCCTACACATGAAGTCACCTCCTACACATGAAGTCACCTCCTACACATGAAGTCACCTCCTACACAGACTAGTCACCTCCTACACATGAAGTCACCTCCTACACATGAAGTCACCTCCTACACATGAAGTCACCTCCTACACATGAAGTCACCTCCTACACAGACTAGTCACCTCCTACACATGAAGTCACCTCCTACACATGAAGTCACCTCCTACATATGAAGTCACCTCCTACATATGAAGTCACCTCCTACACATGAAGTCACCTCCTACACATGAAGTCACCTCCTACACATGAAGTCACCTCCTACATATGAAGTCACCTCCTACACATGAAGTCACCTCCTACACATGAAGTCACCTCCTACACATGAAGTCACCTCCTACACATGAAGTCACCTCCTACACATGAAGTCACCTCCTACATATGAAGTCACCTCCTACACATGAAGTCACCTCCTACATATGAAGTCACCTCCTACACATGAAGTCACCTCCTACACATGAAGTCACCTCCTACACAGACTAGTCACCTCCTACACATGAAGTCACCTCCTACACATGAAGTCACCTCCTACACAGACTAGTCACCTCCTACACATGAAGTCACCTCCTACACATGAAGTCACCTCCTACACATGAAGTCACCTCCTACATATGAAGTCACCTCCTACATATGAAGTCACCTCCTACACATGAAGTCACCTCCTACACATGAAGTCACCTCCTACACATGAAGTCACCTCCTACACATGAAGTCACCTCCTACACATGAAGTCACCTCCTACATATGAAGTCACCTCCTACACATGAAGTCACCTCCTACACATGAAGTCACCTCCTACACATGAAGTCACCTCCTACACATGAAGTCACCTCCTACACATGAAGTCACCTCCTACACAGACTAGTCACCTCCTACACATGAAGTCACCTCCTACACATGAAGTCACCTCCTACACATGAAGTCACCTCCTACACATGAAGTCACCTCCTACACATGAAGTCACCTCCTACACATGAAGTCACCTCCTACACATGAAGTCACCTCCTACACAGACTAGTCACCTCCTACACATGAAGTCACCTCCTACACATGAAGTCACCTCCTACACATGAAGTCACCTCCTACACATGAAGTCACCTCCTACACATGAAGTCACCTCCTACACAGACTAGTCACATCCTACATATGAAGTCACCTCCTACATATGAAGTCACCTCCTACACAGACTAGTCACATCCTACACATGAAGTCACCTCCTACACATGAAGTCACCTCCTACACATGAAGTCACCTCCTACATATGAAGTCACCTCCTACACATGAAGTCACCTCCTACATATGAAGTCACCTCCTACACATGAAGTCACCTCCTACACATGAAGTCACCTCCTACATATGAAGTCACCTCCTACACATGAAGTCACCTCCTACACATGAAGTCACCTCCTACACATGAAGTCACCTCCTACACAGACTAGTCACCTCCTACACATGAAGTCACCTCCTACACATGAAGTCACCTCCTACACATGAAGTCACCTCCTACACATGAAGTCACCTCCTACACATGAAGTCACCTCCTACACATGAAGTCACCTCCTACATATGAAGTCACCTCCTACATATGAAGTCACCTCCTACACATGAAGTCACCTCCTACACATGAAGTCACCTCCTACACATGAAGTCACCTCCTACACATGAAGTCACCTCCTACACATGAAGTCACCTCCTACACAGACTAGTCACCTCCTACACATGAAGTCACCTCCTACACAGACTAGTCACCTCCTACACATGAAGTCACCTCCTACACATGAAGTCACCTCCTACACATGAAGTCACCTCCTACACATGAAGTCACCTCCTACACATGAAGTCACCTCCTACACAGACTAGTCACCTCCTACACATGAAGTCACCTCCTACACATGAAGTCACCTCCTACACAGACTAGTCACCTCCTACACATGAAGTCACCTCCTACACATGAAGTCACCTCCTACACATGAAGTCACCTCCTACACATGAAGTCACCTCCTACACATGAAGTCACCTCCTACACATGAAGTCACCTCCTACATATGAAGTCACCTCCTACACATGAAGTCACCTCCTACATATGAAGTCACCTCCTACACATGAAGTCACCTCCTACACATGAAGTCACCTCCTACATATGAAGTCACCTCCTACACATGAAGTCACCTCCTACACATGAAGTCACCTCCTACACATGAAGTCACCTCCTACATATGAAGTCACCTCCTACACATGAAGTCACCTCCTACATATGAAGTCACCTCCTACACATGAAGTCACCTCCTACACATGAAGTCACCTCCTACACATGAAGTCACCTCCTACACAGACTAGTCACATCCTACATATGAAGTCACCTCCTACACATGAAGTCACCTCCTACACATGAAGTCACCTCCTACACATGAAGTCACCTCCTACATATGAAGTCACCTCCTACACATGAAGTCACCTCCTACACAGACTAGTCACCTGCTACACATGAAGTCACCTCCTACACATGAAGTCACCTCCTACATATGAAGTCACCTCCTACACATGAAGTCACCTCCTACACATGAAGTCACCTCCTACACATGAAGTCACCTCCTACACATGAAGTCACCTCCTACACATGAAGTCACCTCCTACACATGAAGTCACCTCCTACACAGACTAGTCACCTCCTACACATGAAGTCACCTCCTACACAGACTAGTCACCTCCTACACATGAAGTCACCTCCTACACATGAAGTCACCTCCTACACATGAAGTCACCTCCTACACAGACTAGTCACCTCCTACACATGAAGTCACCTCCTACACATGAAGTCACCTCCTACATATGAAGTCACCTCCTACACATGAAGTCACCTCCTACACATGAAGTCACCTCCTACATATGAAGTCACCTCCTACATATGAAGTCACCTCCTACATATGAAGTCACCTCCTACACATGAAGTCACCTCCTACATATGAAGTCACCTCCTACATATGAAGTCACCTCCTACATATGAAGTCACCTCCTACACATGAAGTCACCTCCTACACATGAAGTCACCTCCTACATATGAAGTCACCTCCTACACATGAAGTCACCTCCTACACATGAAGTCACCTCCTACACATGATGTCACCTCCTACACATGAAGTCACCTCCTACACATGAAGTCACCTCCTACACATGAAGTCACCTCCTACATATGAAGTCACCTCCTACACATGAAGTCACCTCCTACATATGAAGTCACCTCCTACACATGAAGTCACCTCCTACATATGAAGTCACCTCCTACACATGAAGTCACCTCCTACATATGAAGTCACCTCCTACACATGAAGTCACCTCCTACACATGAAGTCACCTCCTACATATGAAGTCACCTCCTACACATGAAGTCACCTCCTACACATGAAGTCACCTCCTACATATGAAGTCACCTCCTACACATGAAGTCACCTCCTACATATGAAGTCACCTCCTACACATGAAGTCACCTCCTACATATGAAGTCACCTCCTACATATGAAGTCACCTCCTACACATGAAGTCACCTCCTACACATGAAGTCACCTCCTACATATGAAGTCACCTCCTACACATGAAGTCACCTCCTACATATGAAGTCACCTCCTACATATGAAGTCACCTCCTACACATGAAGTCACCTCCTACACATGAAGTCACCTCCTACATATGAAGTCACCTCCTACATATGAAGTCACCTCCTACACATGAAGTCACCTCCTACACATGAAGTCACCTCCTACACATGAAGTCACCTCCTACACATGAAGTCACCTCCTACACATGAAGTCACCTCCTACACATGAAGTCACCTCCTACACATGAAGTCACCTCCTACACATGAAGTCACCTCCTACACATGAAGTCACCTCCTACACATGAAGTCACCTCCTACATATGAAGTCACCTCCTACATATGAAGTCACCTCCTACACATGAAGTCACCTCCTACACATGAAGTCACCTCCTACATATGAAGTCACCTCCTACACAGACTAGTCACCTCCTACACATGAAGTCACCTCCTACATATGAAGTCACCTCCTACATATGAAGTCACCTCCTACATATGAAGTCACCTCCTACATATGAAGTCACCTCCTACACATGAAGTCACCTCCTACACATGAAGTCACCTCCTACATATGAAGTCACCTCCTACACATGAAGTCACCTCCTACATATGAAGTCACCTCCTACACATGAAGTCACCTCCTACACATGAAGTCACCTCCTACACATGAAGTCACCTCCTACACAGACTAGTCACTTATCTGGATTACATCTAATATGAGTAGATCTATCTGGATTACATCTAATGTGAGTAGATTTATCTGGATTACATCTAATATGAGTAGATTTATCTGGATTACATCTAATATGAGTAGATTTATCAACCCAATCAAAGTATACAGGATATCAACCAAGTTAACCCATTAAGACCGGGAACGCATCTGTGTAACCACTTTATCCTTTGGCCAATTGTTGACTCAAATCTTTGCCTCTGGGGTTAGGGTTAGGTTTAGTTAGTTAGGTTAGGTTAGTTAGGGTTCCCTATTACTAAATATTAATAATATATAATATGAATTAATAATATATAATTTAATATAATCTTTGCCTCTGGGGGTCCCCATTACTAAATATTTAACCTCTGGGGGTCCCCATTACTACATATTTAACCTCTGGGGGTCCCCATTACTAAATATTTAACCTCTGGGGGTCCCTATTACTAAATATTTAACCTCTGTGGGTCCCCATTACTAAATATTTAACCTCTGGGGGTCCCTATTACTAAATATTTAACCTCTGTGGGTCCCCATTACTAAATATTTAACCTCTGGGAGTCCCTATTACTAAATATGTTGAGAAGGGGGTTGTCTGGGGGTCCCTATTACTAAATATTTAACCTCTGGGGGTCCCTATTACTAAATATTTAACCTCTGGGGGTCCCCATTACTAAATATTTAACCTCTGGGGGTCCCCATTACTAAATATTTTGAGAAGGGGGGTTGTCTGGGGGTCCCCATTACTAAATATTTAACCTCTGGGGTCCCTATTACTAAATATGTTGAGAAGGGGTTGTCTGGGGGTCCCTATTACTAAATATTTAACCTCTGGGGGTCCCTATTACTAAATATTTAACCTCTGGGGGTCCCCATTACTAAATATTTAACCTCTGGGGGTCCCCATTACTAAATATTTTGAGAAGGGGGGTTGTCTGGGGGTCCCTATTACTAAATATGTTGAGAAGGGGGGTTGTCTGGGGGTCCCCATTACTAAATATTTAACCTCTGGGGGTCCCCATTACTAAATATTTAACCTCTGGGGGTCCCTATTACTAAATATTTTGAGAAGGGGGGTTGTCTGGGGGTCCCCATTACTAAATATTTAACCTCTGGGGGTCCCTATTACTAAATATGTTGAGAAGGGGGGTTGTCGGCGGCCAAATACATATAGGCCTTATTTTGGGGGTCCTTGCATGAAAACGTTTGAGCTGTAGCAACAAACTGTTAGGGTTTAGAAGACATTTATAGAATGGGTCTCAGGTCTTAATGGGTTAAAGTACATTTCATAGTACATGAAGACTAAATAGATCTACCAGACTATCCAGGCTAAATGTGTCAGTACAGCATCACAAACATTTGAACCACTTTATCCATATATATGTGGGATAAGCTTAAGCCACCCCCTATTTTTGGGCGGTGAAACCGCCCCTATATGTGAGGTTTGGATATTTGCACCCCCCAATCCTGCGCTCTGATTGGCCACCAGTGTACCCCCCTAACCCTGCACCGTGATTGGCCAATCACAGTCAATTCAGGACTGTGATTGGCTAGTGAAACATGACACATGTGCATAGCCCTATAAATAGGACTATGCACTTAAAAAAAACACATTTATGGGTTTTTTTAAGTTAGGGGTGTACAATGGTTGGTCCACAATATTACTTTTCTTTAAGTGAACTTCCATCACTGTGATGACCACTGTGACCACACCGCCCACTTCACACTGGATTTTTTTGTGTCTATTGAGCTATATTGTGTTGTTTATTGCATTGTAATTCATTGCTATTCGAGTTTATAGTATATTTCATGGTGCAAGTTAAATAGTTAAAAAGAGAGAGTTCATGCTTAAGTGTATTTCATTTCTGTCATATTGTTATCTGTAATGTTAGTCTTCACTAAAATAGTCACTGTGTTCCAATCCTGCCAAAGATAACACATACAGAGCAATAGCTCCGCCGCGCCACAAGGGGGCATTACACTCCAGTGAGCGCAACAGGTTTCTGTCAGTCAAAGAGTCAAGAGAAGGATCCAGTACATCCTGTCATTGTAATGAAGCACACTGGACAGAAACGTGGCTAATTCATGTTTATGTGTTTTACTGCAGGTGAGATATGATAAAGTGGGTTAACTGAGACACATGAAGTAGAATATGACCAGGGGGTATTTTGATGGTGGAAAAGTTGGCCGTTTTGACTCCACAATGTTTGTTTGGTAGTAATTGTCCTCCATGCTGGTAGCTTAGCTTAGCAGCTTAGCTTAGCCTACTAGTATGTTGGAACAGAACTAGTAAAGCGGTTTTTGTATGAATATGATGTTATTTCTGTTTATGTATGATTCAGTATGTCCAGTTACAGTATAAGGGCCAGTCAAAGAGAAGGATCCATACATCCTGTCATTGTATTGAAGCAGACTGGACAGAAACGTGCCTAATTCATGTTTATGTGTTTTAAACTGTCTTATTGCAGTAAAAAAGATGAACAACTCAAATCACACTGATATGGACTCCTTCATTCATTGAAGTGTGTAACATATACGTTGGCTAAGTATTCAAACATAGTAGATGGTACGAGCTCATAGCGTTTGATGAAGAGCTTGTACATCTGCTGTTTTAAAACATTTTTGAAAAATATCAAAAGCTTTTCAGATGGGGGTCCGCGGCCAAAGGCCAAGGGGTCCTTGACTTGAAAAATAACCACTGAGTTAGATTATTAAAGTTAAAATTTATAACCCACCCTGTGAGAACATGTACTACAAATGTAATGTTCAATTTATAACCAACCCTCCGATAACGTTATTAAAAAATACAATATTTACCAAAATATGTAAAAAATATAAATCAATGTACAACAAACCCTGTGAAAACATAGATTACAAAGAAAAAGCAACATACACTTACGGCGTTATCTCCCAGAATATCTAGCTTCTTCATCAACTCACAGATCACAATGTCCTGAAAAACACGAATAATAATAATAATAATAATAATAATAATAATCTGTTACTGAACAAACACTCTATAGTAATGATTACTATCACAATATAGATCTATTTAACACTGTTACTGAACAAACACTTTATAGTAATGATTACTATCACAATATAGATCTATTTAACACTGTTACTGAACAAACACTCTATAGTAATGATTACTATCACAATATAGATCTATTTAACACTGTTACTGAACAAACGGTCTAGAGTAATGATTACTATCACAATATAGAGCTATTTAACACTGTTACAGAACAAACACTCTAGAGTAATGATTACTATCACAATATAGAGCTATTTAACACTGTTACTGGACAAACACTAATAGCCTATAAAGACAGTTTTCTTACCGTCACTCCTTCAGCCTCACAGTACAGCTGCAGAGGACTGAGGCCTTCTGGGAAATGTAGTTGTTGGAAGTTGATGGCCGGAGACCTCCTCTCTCTCTCCTAAACAACACAGTGTTGCCATAGAAACACATCAGATCATAAGAAACAAAAAACAAACAAACCAACCAACCAACCAATGTCCCACCTTACTGGTCAGCTCCCAGTAACTATGGTTTTACTTATAGACATATAAAGGTAGACGCCTCCTTCGGCTCTGAGGCGTTCGTATCTCGGTCGTGCTTCCACTTCCTTCCGCTTCAGCAGGGCAAGCTGGAAACTTCCGGGTGCGTCACAGAAGGGGGGGGTTCGGTAGGCCAATCAGAGGCAGGTGGGGCGGGTCTTTTCTTAAGAGGCAGCCGCGCAGCAACTAGTCAGTTAGACGCGCTGTGATTGGCCAGTAGTCAAGTTGCCCTGCGGAAGAGCCTCGTATTGAGATATCAGTCGCTACAATGAACTGCAGAGGCCAATGAGGTATCTAGGTTTCTATATCTATGGTTTTACTGATCAGATCCCAGTAACTAGTTACTGGGATCTGACCAGTAACTAGTTACTGGTCAACTCCCAGTAACTATGGTTGTATTGGTCAATCAACTCCGAGTAACTATGGTTGTATTGGTCAGATCCCAGTAACTATAGTTATTGGGATCTGACCAGTACAACAATAGTTACTGGGATCTGACCAGTAACTATAGTTACTGGGATCTGACCAGTACAACCATAGTTACTGGGAGCTGACCAGTAACTATAGTTACTGGTCAGCTCCCAGTAACCACCAAATACCTAAATACTTTTTGAGCGGTGCAACCGCTCCTATAAGAGGGTTTAGGACCCATCTGTGGTGAAGGTTTTCCTTTCCGTCGTGAAAATGTGTCTTTCGCTGTGATGAAATTAACTTCAAACTTCGCAGACGCGCTGTGATTGGCTAGCGAGACGCATGATAAAATTAATAATAATGTAAAAAATGTAAGCACGTCACTTCGCAGGACGTGCTGTGATTGGCTACCGAGATGCATTATGAAATTAATAACTCATAAATAGCACCGCTCACTTCACACTGGGTGTGATTTTTGGGCGGTGTAGCCGCCCCTATAAGTGGGGTTGGGACACCTCATTAGCTGTATTGTGATTGGCTCATTAGTACACCCCTAGCTGTACTGTGATTGGCTGACTCTATTGGCTGACTCTATTCAGCACTGTGATTGGCTAGCGAGACACATGATGACATTAATAACCATTAATAACCTATAAATAGGATTATGCACTTCAAAATGTATTAATTTTTTTAAGTGAGCTTCCATCACTATGATGACCACTGTGATGACCACACCGCCCCTATATGTGAGGTTTGGATTTTGCACCCCCCCATCCCTGCGCTGTGATTGGCCACCAGTGTACCCCCCCTAACCCTGCACCGTGATTGGCCAATCACAGTCTATTCAGGACTGTGATTGGCTAGTGAAACATGACACATGTGCATAGCCCTATAAATAGGACTATGCACTTAAAAAAAACACATTTATGTTTTTTTTTAAGTTAGGGGTGTACAATGGTTGGTCCACAATATTACTTTTCTTTAAGTGAACTTCCATCACTGTGATGACCACTGTGACCACACCGCCCACTTCACACTGGGTGTGATTTTTGGGCGGTGAAACCGCCCCTATAAGTGAGGTTTGGAAATTTGTACAATTATCCTGCGCTGTGAAATTTGTACAATTATCCTGCGCTGTGATTGGCCAAAAAGTACCCCGATGCTTTGTGATTGGCCAGTGTCACATGACACATGTGCATAGCCCTATATAAGAAACCATAACTTGAAAAAAAACATAAATTTGTTTTTTTCAAGTTATGGTTCCGTCCATCATAAAGAGTGTTTCAATAAATGTATTTATCTTTTGTACATGATTGGTTGACTCCATTCAGTATTGTGATTAGCTAGCAAGACACCGCCCACTTCACACAGGGTGTGATTTTTTTACTTATACATACTTTTTTTCCGATTCAAGTCAATGGGAAAAATGCATTAATAAAAAACCCTAACCCTATAAATGAAACTTTATAACATATCTCTTATGTTATAAATAATGTATATAAATGTATAAATAAAAAACCCTAACCCTATAAATGAAACTTTATAACATATCTCTTATGTTATAAATAATGTATATAAATGTATAAATAAAAAACCCTAACCCTATAAATTAAACTTTATAACATATCTCTTAAAAAGGGAAGCACATGATTCTGATGAAGCCGGTGGATTTGACATATGGCTCGTATGTGTGTGGTAGGAGAACCGCTGCTGTTGCTGTTAATGGAATGTATTTTAGCTGTATATGACATTTGTGTTTTTTATTAATAGTTGTGTTTTTATTGTTTGCATGTTGGATGCCAGTGTGCCAAAGACAAATTCTTATTCTGTGTTACATTTTATAGAAAATAAAGTTTGCTTTATGTTTCATTCTAAACACTGACCTCCAGACTTATAGTTAGTTAGTTAGTACTAGTTAGTAGTATTTCTAAACACTGACCTCCAGCTCCAGGATTCTAAACTCCAGCAGCTCGTTCAGATCTTTGACGTCTTGAATGTCGTCTTGTAGTCTGAGATCATCGGAGGTCATCTGCTTTACCTAGGAGAAGAAACATCTGTTAAAACATCTGTTTTAGTCTGAGGTCATCTGAGGTCATCTATGTCCATCTTCTTCACATAGGAGCAGAAAAACATCTGTTAAAACATCTGTTTCCATCTTCTTCACCTGTAGATTAACATGAAAACATCTGTTAAAACATCTGTTTTAGTCTGAGGTCATCTGAGGTCATCTGTGTCCATCTTCTTCACATAGGAGCAGAAAAACATGGTGTTCAGTGGTCAGATGGTGTTAAGTGGTCAGATGGTGTTAAGTGGTCAGGTGGTGTTAAGTGGTCGGATGGTGTGTCAGGTGGTGTTAAGTGGTCAGGTGGTGTTAAGTGGTCAGATGGTGTTAAGTGGTCAGATGGTGTTAAGTGATCAGGTGGTGTTAAGTGGTCAGGTGGTGTTAAGTGGTCAGGTGGTGTGTCAGGTGGTGTTAAGTGGGCAGGTGGTGTTAAGTGGTCAGGTGGTGTTAAGTGGTCAGGGGGTGTTAAGTTAATTTCTTTAAAAAAAAATGTCCCACAGAACCAGGAGATATAATTTTTTGAAGATTTAGACTCCTATCCACTTCCTGGTTAACTTATTACTTAAAAAGCCTGTATCTCGGCTCCTGTGTTTTACTGTATTTTTGCCGAAACATGTTATTGTTAACGGCGTATATAAACAAATGGGAGGTAGCAACCATCAGAAGAAGCACAGTGAAACCCTCCATGATTAGCAACCATCAGAAGAAGCACAGTGAAACCCTCTGTGATTAGCAACCATCAGATGAAGCACAGTGAAACCCTCTGTGATTAGCAACCATCAGATGAAGCACAGTGAAACCCTCTGTGATTAGCAACCATCAGAAGAAGCACAGTGAAACCCTCTGTGATTAGCAACCATCAGATGAAGCACAGTGAAACCCTCTGTGATTAGCAACCATCAGATGAAGCACAGTGAAACCCTCTGTGATTAGCAACCATCAGATGAAGCACAGTGAAACCCTCTGTGATTAGCAACCATCAGATGAAGCACAGTGAAACCCTCTGTGATTAGCAACCATCAGATGAAGCACAGTGAAACCCTCTGTGATTAGCAACCATCAGAAGAAGCACAGTGAAACCCTACGTGATTAGCAACCATCAGATGAAGCACAGTGAAACCCTCCGTGATTAGCAACCATCAGAAGAAGCACAGTGAAACCCTACGTGATTAGCAACCATCAGAAGAAGCACAGTGAAACCCTCCTTCTTTAGCTACCATCAGATGAAGCACAGTGAAACCCTCTGTGATTAGCAACCATCAGAAGAAGCACAGTGAAACCCTCTGTGATTAGCAACCATCAGAAGAAGCACAGTGAAACCCTCTGTGATTAGCAACCATCAGATGAAGCACAGTGAAACCCTCTGTGATTAGCAACCATCAGATGAAGCACAGTGAAACCCTCTGTGATTAGCAACCATCAGGCGGTTGATCATACTGGAGATAAATATTCTGTGATATTCTTAAGAGATAAATGGTTGCTGTTGCATTGTGGGAATTGAATGCTTTACCTTTTCCACCAGTTCCTGGTTGCGCTGATATAAGGCCTGTTTCTCCTCCACCCACTTGACATCCTGTAATACACAATATTATATTTTATTAAAGCATATTATGATGTCAGAGTTGTTCATTTAGCTCTATTCTATTAACCCATTAAAACCTACAAATGTCTTCTAAATCACTTCTCACACTTTCAAGATTTTTTAAAAAATGTTCAAAAATAGCAGTACTTGCTTGGCGGCCATACTATATATTATAGTATTGTATAGTCTACACATTAAACCATACTATATATTATAGTATTTTATAGTCTATACATTAAACCATACTATATATTATAGTATTTTATAGTCTATACATTAAACCATACTATATATTATAGTATTTTATAGTCTACACATTAAACCATACTATATATTATAGTATTTTATAGTCTACACATTAAACCATACTATATATTATAGTATTTTATAGTCTATACATTAAACCATACTATATATTATAGTATTTTATAGTCTACGCATTAAACCATACTATATATTATAGTATTTTATAGTCTACGCATTAAACCATACTATATATTATAGTATTTTATAGTCTACGCATTAAACCATACTATATATTATAGTATTTTATAGTCTACGCATTAAACCATACTATATATTATAGTATTTTATAGTCTACACATTAAACCATACTATATATTATAGTATTTTATAGTCTACGCATTAAACCATACTATATATTATAGTATTTTATAGTCTACGCATTAAACCATACTATATATTATAGTATTTTATAGTCTACACATTAAACCATACTATATATTATAGTATTTTATAGTCTACACATTAAACCATACTATATATTATAGTATTTTATAGTCTACACATTAAGCCATACTATATATTATAGTATTTTATAGTCTACACATTAAACCATACTATATATTATAGTATTTTATAGTCTACACATTAAACCATACTATATATTATAGTATTTTATAGTCTACACATTAAACCATATTATATATTATAGTATTTTATAGTCTACACATTAAACCATACTATATATTATAGTATTTTATAGTGTACACATTAAACCATATTATATATTATAGTATTTTATAGTCTACACAATTAAACCATATTATATATTATAGTATTTTATAGTCTACACATTAAACCATACTATATATTATAGTATTTTATAGTCTACACATTAAACCA
>NW_027660470.1:298711-323711 GCF_963280865.1 Gymnoscopelus braueri | reverse complement strand
AGAGGAGAGGAGAGGAGAGGAGAGGAGAGGAGAGGAGAGGAGAGGAGAGGAGAGGAGAATAAACCTATTATTATTATTACAGTGTGTAGGCCTACATTCAAGAGAAGAGAAGAGAAGAGAAGAGAAGAGAAGAGAAGAGAAGAGAAGAGAAGAGAAGAGAAGAGAGGCTGCCAGACGTCTCAAGGTCAACATAAACACAGATCCAGTGACAGAACTTGAGGTCACTGTCTCACTGAAGCCACATTCTTCACAAACTGAGGCAGTCAGACAGACAGGCCATGATAGAAGAAGGTACGGGCGGTCCACGGGCCACTCAGGCGGTCCACGGGCTAGTCAGGTGGTCCACGGGCCACTCAGGCGGTCCACGGGCTAGTCAGGTGGTCCACGGGCCACTCAGGCGGTCCACGGGCTAGTCAGGTGGTCCAGTCAGGTGGTCCAGTCAGGTGGTCCACGGGCCAGTCAGGTGGTCCAGTCAGGTGGTCCACGGGCCAGTCAGGTGGTCCAGTCAGGTGGTCCACGGGCCAGTCAGGTGGTCCAGTCAGGTGGTCCACGGGCCAGTCAGGTGGTCCACGGGCTAGTCAGGCGGTCCACGGGCCACTCAGGCGGTCCACGGGCTAGTCAGGTGGTCCAGTCAGGTGGTCCACGGGCCAGTCAGGTGGTCCAGTCAGGTGGTCCACGGGCCAGTCAGGTGGTCCACGGGCTAGTCAGGCGGTCCACGGGCCAGTCAGGTGGTCCACGGGCTAGTCAGGTGGTCCACGGGCCACTCAGGCGGTCCACGGGCTAGTCAGGTGGTCCACGGGCCACTCAGGCGGTCCACGGGCTAGTCAGGTGGTCCACGGGCCACTCAGGCGGTCCACGGGCCAGTCAGGTGGTCCAGTCAGGTGGTCCACGGGCCAGTCAGGTGGTCCAGTCAGGTGGTCCACGGGCCAGTCAGGTGGTCCAGTCAGGTGGTCCACGGGCCAGTCAGGTGGTCCACAGGCCACCATTGACGCGCATGGGAGGCAAAATGGATTTTATTGAGGCATCTAAACAGTGCTATGTATGGTTTGTATGTATGGTTTGTATGTATGGTTTGTATGTATGGTTTGTATGTATGGTTTGTATATGGTTTGTATGTATGGTTTTTATGTATGGTTTGTATATGGTTTGTATGTAGGGTGTGTATGTATGGTTTGTATGTATGGTTTTATTGAGGCATCTAAACAGTGCTATGTATGGTTTGTATGTATGGTTTGTACTGTATGTATGGTTTGTATGTATGGTTTGTATGTAGGGTGTGTATGTATGGTTTGTATGTATGGTTTGTATGTATGGTTTGTATGTAGGGTGTGTATGTATGGTTTGTATGTAGGGTGTGTATGTATGGTTTGTATGTATGGTTTGTATGTAGGGTGTGTATGTATGGTTTGTATGTAGGGTGTGTATGTATGGTTTGTATGTATGGTTTGTATATGGTTTGTATGTAGGGTGTGTATGTATGGTTTGTATGTATGGTTTGTATGTATGGTTTGTATGTATGGTTTGTATGTAGGGTGTGTATGTATGGTTTGTATGTATGTATGGTTTGTATGTAGGGTGTGTATGTATGGTTTGTATGTTGGGTGTGTATGTATGGTTTGTATATGGTTTGTATGTATGGTTTGTATGTATGGTTTGTATGTATGGTTTGTATGTATGGTTTGTATGTAGGGTGTGTATGTATGGTTTGTATGTTGGGTGTGTATGTATGGTTTGTATATGGTTTGTATGTATGGTTTGTATGTATGGTTTGTATATGGTTTGTATGTAGGGTGTGTATGTATGGTTTGTATGTATGGTTTTATTGAGGCATCTAAACAGTGCTATGTATGGTTTGTATGTATGGTTTGTATGTATGGTTTGTATGTATGGTTTGTATGTATGGTTTGTATATGGTTTGTATGTATGGTTTTTATGTATGGTTTGTATATGGTTTGTATGTAGGGTGTGTATGTATGGTTTGTATGTATGGTTTTATTGAGGCATCTAAACAGTGCTATGTATGGTTTGTACTGTATGTATGGTTTGTATGTATGGTTTGTATGTATGGTTTGTATGTAGGGTGTGTATGTATGGTTTGTATGTATGGTTTGTATGTATGGTTTGTATGTAGGGTGTGTATGTATGGTTTGTATGTAGGGTGTGTATGTATGGTTTGTATGTATGGTTTGTATGTAGGGTGTGTATGTATGGTTTGTATGTAGGGTGTGTATGTATGGTTTGTATGTAGGGTGTGTATGTATGGTTTGTATGTATGGTTTGTATGTATGGTTTGTATGTATGTATGGTTTGTATGTAGGGTGTGTATGTATGGTTTGTATGTTGGGTGTGTATGTATGGTTTGTATATGGTTTGTATGTATGGTTTGTATGTATGGTTTGTATGTATGGTTTGTATGTATGGTTTGTATGTAGGGTGTGTATGTATGGTTTGTATGTTGGGTGTGTATGTATGGTTTGTATATGGTTTGTATGTATGGTTTGTATGTATGGTTTGTATGTATGGTTTGTATGTAGGGTGTGTATGTATGGTTTGTATGTTGGGTGTGTATGTATGGTTTGTATATGGTTTGTATGTATGGTTTGTATGTATGGTTTGTATATGGTTTGTATGTAGGGTGTGTATGTATGGTTTGTATGTATGGTTTTATTGAGGCATCTAAACAGTGCTATGTATGGTTTGTATGTATGGTTTGTATGTATGGTTTGTATGTATGGTTTGTATATGGTTTGTATGTATGGTTTTTATGTATGGTTTGTATATGGTTTGTATGTAGGGTGTGTATGTATGGTTTGTATGTATGGTTTTATTGAGGCATCTAAACAGTGCTATGTATGGTTTGTACTGTATGTATGGTTTGTATGTATGGTTTGTATGTATGGTTTGTATGTAGGGTGTGTATGTATGGTTTGTATGTATGGTTTGTATGTATGGTTTGTATGTAGGGTGTGTATGTATGGTTTGTATGTATGTATGGTTTGTATGTAGGGTGTGTATGTATGGTTTGTATGTTGGGTGTGTATGTATGGTTTGTATATGGTTTGTATGTATGGTTTGTATGTATGGTTTGTATGTATGGTTTGTATGTATGGTTTGTATGTAGGGTGTGTATGTATGGTTTGTATGTTGGGTGTGTATGTATGGTTTGTATATGGTTTGTATGTATGGTTTGTATGTATGGTTTGTATGTATGGTTTGTATGTATGGTTTGTATGTAGGGTGTGTATGTATGGTTTGTATGTTGGGTGTGTATGTATGGTTTGTATATGGTTTGTATGTATGGTTTGTATGTATGGTTTGTATATGGTTTGTATGTAGGGTGTGTATGTATGGTTTTATTGAGGCATCTAAACAGTGCTATGTATGGTTTCTGGCTCGGTAGTATCGCAAGATTCCTTTGTCCGACTGACAATGATCGTCACCTAGAGGTCTGTCTGAGGACCACCTAGAGGTCTAAGGACCACCTAGAGATCTCAGGACCACCTAGAGGTCTGAGGACCACCTAGAGGTCTCAGGACCACCTAGAGGTCTGAGGACCACCTAGAGAGACTTCAACTAGACTAAAGGTTGTTACACAATATTAACCATAAATATTAGTGGTGTAACGATACAGTAACTGCAATCAAAGTATATCAAAATGTAAACGGCAACATATCGTATCGTTTGAATTTGTATCGTTTTGCAATGCAAATAATGGACTGTATCGATACTAAGTACTTGTGCTGGATTTAGCCATTTTAACAAGAAAAAAATAAAAGAGGGCTTTAATTATTTTTCCATTCCATATCGCTACAATAGTAATAATAGTAATAATAATAGTTTATATCAGTAGTAGCAGTAATGACAGTTAGTAATAATAATAGTTTATATCAGTAGTAGCAGTAATGACAGTTAGTAATAATAGTAATAATAATAGTTTATATCAGTAGTAGCAGTAATGACAGTTAGTAATAATAGTAATAATAATAGTTTATATCAGTAATGACAGTTAGTAATAATGGTAATAATAGTAGTTTATATCAGTAGTAGCAGTAATGACAGTTAGTAATAATAGTCATAATAATAGTTTATATCAGTAATGACAGTTAGTAATAATAGAAATAATAATAGTTTATATCAGTAGTAGCAGTAATGACAGTTAGTAATAATAGTCATAATAATAGTTTAGACAGAACTTACTATGACAGTCTTCACGTAGCCGGCCGTCTCAAATGCCTAGAAAAGAATTCAACACAATTTATTCAGTTTTCATGAACTGGAAAGTCTGTAAACATGCATGTACATTTTGTAATATATATACATATAGAAATATTATTTTTTAATATTCTCTGCCAAGGACGGAATGGTTGGGGGAAACGGGGGGGGGGGGGGGGGGGGGGGGGGGCTGTGAATGATCCAAGCACCAAACCACATACTAATGACCATAGCTCTGGAATGGAGGATCACATTCTAATGACCATAGCTCTGGATGGAGGATCACATTCTAATGACCATAGCTCTGGAATGGAGGATCACATTCTAATGACCATAGCTCTGGATGGAGGATCACATTCTAATGACCATAGCTCTGGAATGGAGGATCACATTCTAATGACCATAGCTCTGGATGGAGGATCATATTCTAATGACCATAGCTCTGGAATGGAGGATCACATTCTAATGACCATAGCTCTGGAATGGAGGATCACATTCTAATGACCATAGCTCTGGAATGGAGGATCACATTCTAATGACCATAGCTCTGGATGGAGGATCACATTCTAATGACCATAGCTCTGGAATGGAGGATCACATTCTAATGACCATAGCTCTGGATGGAGGATCACATTCTAATGACCATAGCTCTGGAATGGAGGATCACATTCTAATGACCATAGCTCTGGATGGAGGATCATATTCTAATGACCATAGCTCTGGAATGGAGGATCACATTCTAATGACCATAGCTCTGGAATGGAGGATCACATTCTAATGACCATAGCTCTGGATGGAGGATCACATTCTAATGACCATAGCTCTGGATGGAGGATCACATTCTAATGACTATAGCTCTGGAATGGAGGATCACATTCTAATGACCATAGCTCTGGATGGAGGATCACATTCTAATGACCATAGCTCTGGATGGAGGATCACATTCTAATGACCATAGCTCTGAATGGAGGATCACATTCTAATGACCATAGCTCTGGAATGGAGGATCACATTCTAATGACCATAGCTCTGGATGGAGGATCACATTCTAATGACCATAGCTCTGGATGGAGGATCACATTCTAATGACCATAGCTCTGGATGGAGGATCACATTCTAATGACCATAGCTCTGGATGGAGGATCATATTCTAATGACCATAGCTCTGGAATGGAAGATCACATTCTAATGACCATAGCTCTGGAATGGAGGATCACATTCTAATGACCATAGCTCTGAATGGAGGATCACATTCTAATGACCATAGCTCTGGAATGGAGGATCACGTTCTAATGACCATAGCTCTGGAATGGAGGATCACATTCTAATGACCATAGCTCTGGATGGAGGATCACATTCTAATGACCATAGCTCTGAATGGAGGATCACATTCTAATGACCTTAGCTCTGGAATGGAGGACCCCTGTACGTACGGACGGCGGTCACAGAGAATATGCCATGATTTCTCAAAGGTTCAGTAAATCGCCGTTTTCGCTGGCAAGGGGACGGTAGACGGATGAATCAATTAATTAATTCATGGCAGTGAATGAGTTAATATAAAAGTTTTAAAACTTAACACATTGGGTAACTGGATTTTTTCATAACAACTTACCGTGGCTGCCAGCATTCTCCCCATTGACTGCGCTTTGCTGTTTAAAGCTCTAGACTCCAAGACGAGCAAATCCACGTAAAAAAAAAGCATCCATTCATGTAGCGCCATGACCCTGGCTACGCCATGACCCTGGCTACATCCTGACCCTAACCCATGACCCTGGCTACATCCTGACCCTAACCCATGACCCTGGCTACATCCTGACCCTAACCCATGACCCTGGCTACATCCTGACCCTAACCCATGACCCTGGCTACATCCTGACCCTAACCCATGACCCTGGCTACATCCTGACCCTAACCCATGACCCTGGCTACATCCTGACCCTAACCCATGACCCTGGCTACATCCTGCAACAATAACATTTCACTCGCGAGTTACAACGGGGGGGGGGATCGCGCATCGCGCATGACCGGTTTTCCCCACCGGAAACAGATTCGGAGATATAGGCGTTTTAAAGAAGGAAATAGACAGGAAGCGGATGGGGAGCCGGTTTCCGGTTTCCGGTTTCCGATCCTTCTCAGGATCACAATGGGTATTCCCAGAGCTGCTCTAGCCCCTCCCGTGCGGAAAAAAACAAAAGAAAATAGAAAAACAAAAAGACACCAAAACCGTTTTAATACGGTTTTGGCACTCCGAGTAAGTTTTTGCACCTTTTGCAAAACCGTATAAATACGGTTTTGGCACCCCATGTGTTAAGATGATCATATAAAAAATACAAAAAATATATATTTTCTCCATCGTTCCCGGAAAATATGCAAATTCAAGCATGCACAGAATCATGCATATAGTTTATAGACTTAAATAAGGTACATGTATGTGTAATGATATAGTTTATAGACTTAAATAAGGTACATGTATGTGTAATGATATAGTTTATAGACTTAAATAAGGTACATGTATGTGTAATGATATAGTTTATAGACTTAAATAAGGTACATGTATGTGTAATGATATAGTTTATTGACTTAAATAAGGTACATGTTTGATCTGTTTGTTTGTTTTGCGCAAGATTGATGAATGAGGGTGATTTTCTTTTCTTTTGGAACACAGTTCAGTAGTGTTAGTAATGGTAGTATTAGTAGTAATAGTGGTAAATGTAATAATAGTATTAGTAGTAATATTAATAATAGTAATAATAGTATTAGTAGTAATAGTAGTAATAGTAATACTAGTATTAGTAGTAATAGTAATAATAGTATTAGTAGTATTAGTAGTAATAGTAATAATAGCATTAGTAGTAATAGTAATAATAGTATTAGTAGTAATAGTAGTAATAGTAATAATAGTATTAGTAGTAATAGTAATAATAGTATTAGTAGTAATAGTAATAATAGTATTAGTAGTAATAGTATTAGTAGTAGTAGTAATAATAGTATTAGTAGTAATAGTAGTAATAGTAATAATAGTATTAGTAGTAATAGTAATAATAGTATTAGTAGTAATAGTAATAATAGTATTAGTAGTAATAGTAGTAGTAGTAATAGTATTAGTAGTAATAGTAGTAGTAGTAATAATAGTATTAGTAGTAATAGTAGTAATAGTAATAATAGTATTAGTAGTTATAGTAATAATAGTATTAGTAGTAATAGTATTAGTAGTAATAGTAGTAATAGTATTAGTAGTAATAGTAGTAGTAGTAATAATAGTATTAGTAGTAATAGTAGTAATAGTAATAATAGTATTAGTAGTAATAGTAATAATAGTATTAGTAGTAATAGTAATAATAGTATTAGTAGTAATAGTAGTAATAGTAATAATAGTAGTAGTAATAGTAGTAATAGTAGTAGTAATAGTAGTAATGTAATAATAGTATTAGTAGTAATAGTAATAATAGTATTAGTAGTAATAGTAGTAATAGTAGTAGTAATAGTAGTAATGTAATAATAGTATTAGTAGTAATAGTAGTAATAGTATTAGTAGTAATAGTAATAATAGTATTAGTAGTAATAGTATTAGTAGTAATAGTAATAATAGTAATAATAGTAATAATAGTATTAGTGGTAATAGTATTAGTAGTAATAGTAGTAATAGTAGTAATAGTAATAATAGTAATAATAGTATTAGTAGTAATAGTAATAATAGTATTAGTAGTAATAGTAATAATAGTATTAGTAGTAATAGTATTAGTAGTAATAGTATTAGTAGTAATAGTATTAGTAGTAATAGTAGTAATAGTAATAATAGTAATAATGGTATTAGTAGTAATAGTAATAATATTATTAGTAGTAATAGTAGTAAAAGTAATAATAGTATTAGTAGTAATAGTAATAATAGTAATAATAGTATTAGTAGTAATAGTAGTAATAGTATTAGTAGTAATAGTAGTAATAGTATTAGTAGTATTAGTAGTAATAGTAGTAATAGTAGTAATAGTAATAATAGTAATAATAGTATTAGTAGTAATAGTAATAATAGTATTAGTAGTAATAGTAATAATAGTATTAGTAGTAATAGTAATAATAGTATTAGTAGTAATAGTAATAATAGTATTAGTAGTAATAGTAATAATAGTAATAGTAGTAATAGTATTAATAGTATTAGTAGTAATATTAATAATAGTAATAATAGTATTAGTAGTAATAGTAGTAATGGTAATAATAGTATTAGTAGTAATAGTAGTAATAGTAATAATAGTATTAGTAGTAATAGTAATAATAGTAGTAATAGTAATAATAGTAATAATAGTAATGATAGTAGTAATAGTAATAATAGTATTAGTAGCAATAGTAATAATAGTATTAGTAGTAATAGTATTAGTAGTAATAGTAGTAATAGTAGTAATAGTAGTAATAGTATTAGTAGTAATAGTAGTAATAGTAATAATAGTATTAGTAGTAATAGTAGTATTAGTAGTAATAGTAGTATTAGTAGTAATAGTAATAATAGTATTAGTAGTAATAGTAATAATAGTATTAGTAGTAATAGTAATAATAGTATTAGTAGTAATAGTAGTAATAGTAATAATAGTATTAGTAGTAATAGTAGTATTAGTAGTAATAGTAATAATAGTATTAGTAGTAGTAGTAATAATATTATTAGTAGTAATAGTAATAATAGTATTAGTAGTAATAGTAATAATAGTATTAGTAGTAATAGTAATAATAGTATTAGTAGTAGTAGTAATAATAGTATTAGTAGTAATAGTAGTAATAGTATTAGTATTAGTAGTAATAGTAATAATAGTATTAGTAGTAGTAGTAATAATAGTATTAGTAGTAATAGTAGTAATAGTATTAGTATTAGTAGTAATAGTAGTAATAGTAATAATAGTATTAGTAGTAATAATAGTATTAGTAGTAATAGTAGTATTAGTAGTAATAGTAATAATAGCATTAGTAGTAGTAGTAATAATAGTATTAGTAGTAATAGTAGTAATAGTAATAGTAGTATTAGTAGTAATAGTAGTAATAGTAATAATAGTATTAGTAGTAATAGTAGTATTAGTAGTAATAGTAGTATTAGTAGTAATAGTAATAATAGTATTAGTAGTAATAGTAATAATAGTATTAGTAGTAATAGTAATAATAGTATTAGTAGTAATAGTAGTATTAGTAGTAATAGTAATAATAGCATTAGTAGTAGTAGTAATAATAGTATTAGTAGTAATAGTAGTAATAGTAATAGTAGTATTAGTAGTAATAGTAATAATAGTATTAGTAGTAGTAGTAATAATAATACCTTAGACAGATCGTCAATAACATGCTGTTGTTCCAGAACTTGTAATCGTAGAAAGTCCATCTCTCTCTCTTCTTGACTTCTCTCCAGATCATTGAGGGAGTTTGGCCTCCTCACCGGACCTCTCTGATCATATAAATATACATATCAATATAAACATATACATACATTTAAATATGTATGATGTATTAGAGGGGCGGAGCATAGGGTGAGTGGTTACCATAGTTACCATCTCCATGTTCTCCTGGGTGATGAAGCGTAGCTTGTTGTCAAGGCGACGCAGAGCGAGCGCCATTTCCTCGTTCTTCCTGCTGAGTCGCCGATTCTTATCCAATAGGGGCTGGAACTGAGACTCCGCCTCCCGTAGACGTTTTAACTGTTAACATAATATTAACCCATTAAGACCCCCATTAAGACCCCCAGAAAAGCAAAGATTTGAGTTACAAATGATTGCCTTAAAAAATATACATCTTCAATGATTTGGACACATTTTCACAATTAAAACAAAAAAGTAGCAGATTTACAAGCTCTTAGCTAAGAGCTTGTAGATCTGCTATTTTTCAATAGCCATATAAATCTAAAATGACACAGATGCGTTCCCGGTCTTAATAGCATAAACTATATTAATCACAAAATGATTCTTATATGAGACTCTGCCTCATGTAGAGACTTTAACTGTTACAAATAAACGTTCATAAATTCATATAAATCACCCCTGATCATTCACATTCTGACATCTGTGTGTGTGTGTGTGTGTGTGTGTGTGTGTGTGTGTGTCCTGGGCATGACGTTAAACTGCCCCGTTGTAACTACCACCGTTAATGTAATAGGTGCAGATTTAAGATGCATTCGCAACTTCTGGGGACTGTGTGCTTCATGACCATCACAAGCTTGTGTCCATGAAGGTTCTGCTCACCGATGGAGTGAACCGACAGCCCATGCTGCCTGGCGGCCCTTCCCTTGAGCAGCTATACGGGGAAGAGGGGCGGTGTAACTAACTACCACCCTGCACCCTGAAGAGGGGCGGTGTAACTAACTACCACCCTGCACCCTGAAGAGAGGCGGTTTAACTAACTACCACCCTGCACCCTGAAGAGAGGCGGTTTAACTAACTACCACCCTGCACCCTGAAGAGGGGCGGTGTAACTAACTACCACCCTGCACCCTGAAGAGAGGCGGTTTAACTAACTACCACCCTGCACCCTGAAGAGAGGCGGTGTAACTAACTACCACCCTGCACCCTGAAGAGAGGCGGTGTAACTAACTACCACCCTGCACCCTGAAGAGAGGCGGTGTAACTAACTACCACCCTGCACCCTGAAGAGAGGCGGTGTAACTAACTACCACCCTGCACCCTGAAGAGAGGCGGTTTAACTAACTACCACCCTGCACCCTGAAGAGGGGCGGTGTAACTAACTACCACCCTGCACCCTGAAGAGAGGCGGTGTAACTAACTACCACCCTGCACCCTGAAGAGAGGCGGTGTAACTAACTACCACCCTGCACCCTGAAGAGAGGCGGTTTAACTAACTACCACCCTGCACCCTGAAGAGGGGCGGTGTAACTAACTACCACCCTGCACCCTGAAGAGGGGCGGTGTAACTAACTACCACCCTGCACCCTGAAGAGAGGCGGTGTAACTAACTACCACCCTGCACCCTGAAGAGAGGCGGTGTAACTAACTACCACCCTGCACCCTGAAGAGAGGCGGTGTAACTAACTACCACCCTGCACCCTGAAGAGAGGCGGTGTAACTAACTACCACCCTGCACCCTGAAGAGAGGCGGTGTAACTAACTACCACCCTGCACCCTGAAGAGAGGCGGTGTAACTAACTACCACCCTGCACCCTGAAGAGAGGCGGTGTAACTAACTACCACCCTGCACCCTGAAGAGAGGCGGTGTAACTAACTACCACCCTGCACCCTGAAGAGAGGCGGTGTAACTAACTACCACCCTGCACCCTGAAGAGAGGCGGTGTAACTAACTACCACCCTGCACCCTGAAGAGAGGCGGTGTAACTAACTACCACCCTGCACCCTGAAGAGGGGCGGTGTAACTAACTACCACCCTGCACCCTGAAGAGGGGCGGTGTAACTAACTACCACCCTGCACCCTGAAGAGAGGCGGTGTAACTAACTACCACCCTGCACCCTGAAGAGAGGCGGTGTAACTAACTACCACCCTGCACCCTGAAGAGGGGCGGTGTAACTAACTACCACCCTGCACCCTGAAGAGAGGCGGTTTAACTAACTACCACCCTGCACCCTGAAGAGAGGCGGTGTAACTAACTACCACCCTGCACCCTGAAGAGAGGCGGTGTAACTAACTACCACCCTGCACCCTGAAGAGGGGCGGTGTAACTAACTACCACCCTGCACCCTGAAGAGAGGCGGTGTAACTAACTACCACCCTGCACCCTGAAGAGGGGCGGTGTAACTAACTACCACCCTGCACCCTGAAGAGAGGCGGTGTAACTAACTACCACCCTGCACCCTGAAGAGAGGCGGTGTAACTAACTACCACCCTGCACCCTGAAGAGGGGCGGTTTAACTAACTACCACCCTGCACCCTGAAGAGAGGCGGTGTAACTAACTACCACCCTGCACCCTGAAGAGAGGCGGTGTAACTAACTACCACCCTGCACCCTGAAGAGGGGCGGTGTAACTAACTACCACCCTGCACCCTGAAGAGAGGCGGTGTAACTAACTACCACCCTGCACCCTGAAGAGGGGCGGTGTAACTAACTACCACCCTGCACCCTGAAGAGAGGCGGTGTAACTAACTACCACCCTGCACCCTGAAGAGAGGCGGTGTAACTAACTACCACCCTGCACCCTGAAGAGGGGCGGTTTAACTAACTACCACCCTGCACCCTGAAGAGAGGCGGTGTAACTAACTACCACCCTGCACCCTGAAGAGAGGCGGTGTAACTAACTACCACCCTGCACCCTGAAGAGAGGCGGTGTAACTAACTACCACCCTGCACCCTGAAGAGAGGCGGTGTAACTAACTACCACCCTGCACCCTGAAGAGAGGCGGTTTAACTAACTACCACCCTGCACCCTGAAGAGAGGCGGTGTAACTAACTACCACCCTGCACCCTGAAGAGGGGCGGTGTAACTAACTACCACCCTGCACCCTGAAGAGAGGCGGTGTAACTAACTACCACCCTGTACCCTGAAGAGAGGCGGTGTAACTAACTACCACCCTGCACCCTGAAGAGAGGCGGTTTAACTAACTACCACCCTGCACCCTGAAGAGAGGCGGTGTAACTAACTACCACCCTGCACCCTGAAGAGAGGCGGTGTAACTAACTACCACCCTGCACCCTGAAGAGGGGCGGTGTAACTAACTACCACCCTGCACCCTGAAGAGAGGCGGTGTAACTAACTACCACCCTGCACCCTGAAGAGGGGCGGTGTAACTAACTACCACCCTGCACCCTGAAGAGAGGCGGTGTAACTAACTACCACCCTGCACCCTGAAGAGAGGCGGTGTAACTAACTACCACCCTGCACCCTGAAGAGGGGCGGTTTAACTAACTACCACCCTGCACCCTGAAGAGAGGCGGTGTAACTAACTACCACCCTGCACCCTGAAGAGAGGCGGTGTAACTAACTACCACCCTGCACCCTGAAGAGAGGCGGTTTAACTAACTACCACCCTGCACCCTGAAGAGAGGCGGTGTAACTAACTACCACCCTGCACCCTGAAGAGGGGCGGTGTAACTAACTACCACCCTGCACCCTGAAGAGAGGCGGTGTAACTAACTACCACCCTGCACCCTGAAGAGAGGCGGTGTAACTAACTACCACCCTGCACCCTGAAGAGAGGCGGTGTAACTAACTACCACCCTGCACCCTGAAGAGAGGCGGTGTAACTAACTACCACCCTGCACCCTGAAGAGAGGCGGTGTAACTAACTACCACCCTGCACCCTGAAGAGAGGCGGTGTAACTAACTACCACCCTGCACCCTGAAGAGGGGCGGTGTAACTAACTACCACCCTGCACCCTGAAGAGAGGCGGTGTAACTAACTACCACCCTGCACCCTGAAGAGGGGCGGTGTAACTAACTACCACCCTGCACCCTGAAGAGAGGCGGTGTAACTAACTACCACCCTGCACCCTGAAGAGAGGCGGTGTAACTAACTACCACCCTGCACCCTGAAGAGAGGCGGTGTAACTAACTACCACCCTGCACCCTGAAGAGAGGCGGTGTAACTAACTACCACCCTGCACCCTGAAGAGAGGCGGTGTAACTAACTACCACCCTGCACCCTGAAGAGAGGCGGTTTAACTAACTACCACCCTGCACCCTGAAGAGAGGCGGTGTAACTAACTACCACCCTGCACCCTGAAGAGAGGCGGTGTAACTAACTACCACCCTGCACCCTGAAGAGAGGCGGTGTAACTAACTACCACCCTGCACCCTGAAGAGAGGCGGTGTAACTAACTACCACCCTGTACCCTGAAGAGAGGCGGTTTAACTAACTACCACCCTGCACCCTGAAGAGAGGCGGTGTAACTAACTACCACCCTGCACCCTGAAGAGAGGCGGTTTAACTAACTACCACCCTGCACCCTGAAGAGAGGCGGTTTAACTAACTACCACCCTGCACCCTGAAGAGGGGCGGTGTAACTAACTACCACCCTGCACCCTGAAGAGAGGCGGTGTAACTAACTACCACCCTGCACCCTGAAGAGAGGCGGTGTAACTAACTACCACCCTGTACCCTGAAGAGAGGCGGTGTAACTAACTACCACCCTGCACCCTGAAGAGAGGCGGTGTAACTAACTACCACCCTGCACCCTGAAGAGAGGCGGTGTAACTAACTACCACCCTGCACCCTGAAGAGAGGCGGTGTAACTAACTACCACCCTGCACCCTGAAGAGGGGCGGTGTAACTAACTACCACCCTGCACCCTGAAGAGAGGCGGTTTAACTAACTACCACCCCGCCACCCTGAAGAGAGGCGGTTTAACTAACTACCACCCTGCACCCTGAAGAGAGGCGGTGTAACTAACTACCACCCTGTACCCTGAAGAGAGGCGGTTTAACTAACTACCACCCTGCACCCTGAAGAGAGGCGGTGTAACTAACTACCACCCTGCACCCTGAAGAGAGGCGGTGTAACTAACTACCACCCTGCACCCTGAAGAGAGGCGGTGTAACTAACTACCACCCTGCACCCTGAAGAGGGGCGGTTTAACTAACTACCACCCTGCACCCTGAAGAGGGGCGGTGTAACTAACTACCACCCTGCACCCTGAAGAGAGGCGGTGTAACTAACTACCACCCTGCACCCTGAAGAGAGGCGGTGTAACTAACTACCACCCTGCACCCTGAAGAGAGGCGGTGTAACTAACTACCACCCTGCACCCTGAAGAGGGGCGGTGTAACTAACTACCACCCTGCACCCTGAAGAGAGGCGGTTTAACTAACTACCACCCTGCACCCTGAAGAGAGGCGGTGTAACTAACTACCACCCTGCACCCTGAAGAGAGGCGGTGTAACTAACTACCACCCTGCACCCTGAAGAGGGGCGGTATAACTAACTACCACCCTGCACCCTGAAGAGAGGCGGTTTAACTAACTACCACCCTGCACCCTGAAGAGGGGCGGTGTAACTAACTACCACCCTGCACCCTGAAGAGAGGCGGTGTAACTAACTACCACCCTGCACCCTGAAGAGGGGCGGTGTAACTAACTACCACCCTGCACCCTGAAGAGGGGCGGTGTAACTAACTACCACCCTGCACCCTGAAGAGAGGCGGTGTAACTAACTACCACCCTGCACCCTGAAGAGGGGCGGTGTAACTAACTACCACCCTGCACCCTGAAGAGAGGCGGTGTAACTAACTACCACCCTGCACCCTGAAGAGAGGCGGTGTAACTAACTACCACCCTGCACCCTGAAGAGGGGCGGTGTAACTAACTACCACCCTGCACCCTGAAGAGAGGCGGTTTAACTAACTACCACCCTGCACCCTGAAGAGAGGCGGTGTAACTAACTACCACCCTGCACCCTGAAGAGAGGCGGTGTAACTAACTACCACCCTGCACCCTGAAGAGGGGCGGTATAACTAACTACCACCCTGCACCCTGAAGAGAGGCGGTTTAACTAACTACCACCCTGCACCCTGAAGAGGGGCGGTGTAACTAACTACCACCCTGCACCCTGAAGAGAGGCGGTGTAACTAACTACCACCCTGCACCCTGAAGAGGGGCGGTGTAACTAACTACCACCCTGCACCCTGAAGAGGGGCGGTGTAACTAACTACCACCCTGGACCCTGAAGAGGGGCGGTGTAACTAACTACCACCCTGCACCCTGAAGAGGGGCGGTGTAACTAACTACCACCCTGCACCCTGAAGAGAGGCGGTGTAACTAACTACCACCCTGCACCCTGAAGAGGGGCGGTATAACTAACTACCACCCTGGACCCTGAAGAGAGGCGGTGTAACTAACTACCACCCTGGACCCTGAAGAGAGGCGGTGTAACTAACTACCACCCTGGACCCTGAAGAGGGGCGGTGTAACTAACTACCACCCTGTACCCTGAAGAGAGGCGGTTTAACTAACTACCACCCTGCACCCTGAAGAGAGGCGGTGTAACTAACTACCACCCTGCACCCTGAAGAGAGGCGGTGTAACTAACTACCACCCTGCACCCTGAAGAGAGGCGGTGTAACTAACTACCACCCTGCACCCTGAAGAGGGGCGGTTTAACTAACTACCACCCTGCACCCTGAAGAGAGGCGGTGTAACTAACTACCACCCTGCACCCTGAAGAGAGGCGGTGTAACTAACTACCACCCTGCACCCTGAAGAGAGGCGGTGTAACTAACTACCACCCTGCACCCTGAAGAGGGGCGGTGTAACTAACTACCACCCTGCACCCTGAAGAGAGGCGGTTTAACTAACTACCACCCTGCACCCTGAAGAGAGGCGGTGTAACTAACTACCACCCTGTACCCTGAAGAGAGGCGGTGTAACTAACTACCACCCTGCACCCTGAAGAGAGGCGGTGTAACTAACTACCACCCTGCACCCTGAAGAGGGGCGGTGTAACTAACTACCACCCTGCACCCTGAAGAGAGGCGGTGTAACTAACTACCACCCTGCACCCTGAAGAGGGGCGGTATAACTAACTACCACCCTGCACCCTGAAGAGAGGCGGTTTAACTAACTACCACCCTGCACCCTGAAGAGAGGCGGTGTAACTAACTACCACCCTGCACCCTGAAGAGGGGCGGTGTAACTAACTACCACCCTGCACCCTGAAGAGGGGCGGTGTAACTAACTACCACCCTGCACCCTGAAGAGGGGCGGTGTAACTAACTACCACCCTGCACCCTGAAGAGAGGCGGTGTAACTAACTACCACCCTGCACCCTGAAGAGGGGCGGTGTAACTAACTACCACCCTGCACCCTGAAGAGAGGCGGTGTAACTAACTACCACCCTGCACCCTGAAGAGAGGCGGTGTAACTAACTACCACCCTGCACCCTGAAGAGGGGCGGTGTAACTAACTACCACCCTGCACCCTGAAGAGAGGCGGTGTAACTAACTACCACCCTGCACCCTGAAGAGAGGCGGTGTAACTAACTACCACCCTGCACCCTGAAGAGAGGCGGTTTAACTAACTACCACCCTGCACCCTGAAGAGAGGCGGTGTAACTAACTACCACCCTGCACCCTGAAGAGAGGCGGTGTAACTAACTACCACCCTGCACCCTGAAGAGGGGCGGTATAACTAACTACCACCCTGCACCCTGAAGAGAGGCGGTTTAACTAACTACCACCCTGCACCCTGAAGAGGGGCGGTGTAACTAACTACCACCCTGCACCCTGAAGAGAGGCGGTGTAACTAACTACCACCCTGCACCCTGAAGAGGGGCGGTGTAACTAACTACCACCCTGCACCCTGAAGAGAGGCGGTGTAACTAACTACCACCCTGCACCCTGAAGAGAGGCGGTATAACTAACTACCACCCTGCACCCTGAAGAGGGGCGGTGTAACTAACTACCACCCTGCACCCTGAAGAGAGGCGGTGTAACTAACTACCACCCTGGACCCTGAAGAGGGGCGGTGTAACTAACTACCACCCTGCACCCTGAAGAGGGGCGGTGTAACTAACTACCACCCTGCACCCTGAAGAGGGGCGGTGTAACTAACTACCACCCTGCACCCTGAAGAGAGGCGGTGTAACTAACTACCACCCTGCACCCTGAAGAGAGGCGGTGTAACTAACTACCACCCTGCACCCTGAAGAGAGGCGGTTTAACTAACTACCACCCTGCACCCTGAAGAGAGGCGGTGTAACTAACTACCACCCTGCACCCTGAAGAGGGGCGGTGTAACTAACTACCACCCTGCACCCTGAAGAGGGGCGGTGTAACTAACTACCACCCTGCACCCGGCGGTGGATAAAGACCCGGCGGCCTTCTAGTGGTGTGTCCGCTAGCTGAGGAACAACAATGGGTGAACAGACTTTCAGGCTCATGGGAGCAGCTACGCTACGGAGAGCACTTTGACATCGGGCGGCAGTGCAGGAGTGGACTGGGAACTTTGTTTCCTCTGGTGGTCCAGCCTGGGATATGCCCGCAGACTGGTTGTTAGAGCGGGTACTTGGGATGCCCTGAAACGAGGCAGGAGGGCTGGCAGAGTGTTGTGCTGTCTCTACTATGATGCTGGTGTCCATGGAGGGCTGGGTGACCTGACATGCTTGTTTGTATCATGAGGACACATGCCTTTGTGACTTTGTGGATGTAACCTCGCTGCACCGTAATATTTGTGTCCTTGTATACATTTCCTATTGTGTGGACATAAATAAATTGTTAAAATGTGTGTGTGTGTGTGTGTGTGTGTGTGTGTGTGTGTGTGTGTGTGTGTGTGTGTGTGTGTGTGTGTGTGTGTGTGTGTTACCAGTTCGTTGCGTTCCTCAGACAGCAGTGCGTTTCGATCTTCTAGTTTTCGGACCGAGGCGCTGAGTTCAGCGATCTTCAACTGGAACCTCCGACTGTCCCTGTCATCACCCTGTAACATGAATAATAATAATAAAACATCGTAAGTGTGCCTGCAGCTTGCTAAGTCTGTGCGACCTTGTGTTCAGGAGGTTGGGTCAAATAAATGATTATAGTGGGGGGGGGGGAATTGCAAGTTGACCCACTTCCGGTGGTGGGATCGACTTCCGGTTTTACCTGTTGGATTCCTCGTATGTATAAACGGGGTAGGGGGGGGGGGGGGTAGGCAGAGTTTCGGTTACTCTACGACCACTTCCTGGTAAAACCGGAAGTGAACAGATCCACTTCCGGGTTGCACCATTGATCTCCACACCCCTCAGAAAGTGTGTGGGTGAAGTTTATAAGGATAAGGATAAGTTTCAAGGTAATCAGACAAACCGTACATAGGAGGTAAAACAACACCCGGAAGTGGTCATTTTTGATTAAATTAGAAGTCTGTAGGACCACCCACCAAGTTTTGGACCTTTAGCATGCTGGGAACTGGAGTTAAGGCTGTTTGAAACACCCAGCCAATAGGAAGACAGAGGGGGCGGGGCTTAAGCAATTACAGCCCGTCCCTATTGGTGGTCTAAGTCCACAAACCGGTAGCAAAGCGTATGAATTAGTATGTTAGTAAAGAATTAACCCATTCAATCCGGGAAAGCATTTGTTAGATTTTAGCTTCATATATTATATATTATAGAAACGTAGGATTTGCAGAAAACTTCTTTATTTAGAAAGCCTTTTAGATAGAAAGCCTTTTATTTAGAAAGCCTTTTAGATAGAAAGCCTTTTAGATAGGGCCAAAAGCCTTTTGTTGCTGTCGGGCAGAAACGGAAGACTTTCCCCAAAAACGTTTTTTTCTCATAAATTAACACCCAACTTGATCATGCTACAGCGTCACCCATAAGTACCCAAAGTAGCAGATCTAAAAGCTCGAAAGCTTGTAGATCTGCTAATGTAACTATATTTTTAAATGAGAATCCTGAAAAGTAACCCTTATGGACATAATGATGAATCCACCCGACAGAGACAACAGGTAGAATCAGCCTCAGGTCTCAATGGGTTAATACAACAATTAGCATAATAATTAGCATGCTAGCATGCTAGCATGCAATCGGTGTAGCAGGAGAGGAGTGGAAAGGGGCGTGTCTTACGGGATGACAGACGGGGTTAGGGGCGGAGTTAGGGGTGTGGCAGGGGGTGTGGCCTGTCCCTCTGTGGGCGTCTCTCATCGCTGCGATTTGCTGCTCGGCCGCCTGAGTCTGTAACTGTAGCCTGTGGGCGTGGCCAGCCTGCAGGCCCAGAGCCTTGTCCAATACGCTGACCGCCCTGTCCTTCAATTTAATCTCATCCATCTGATTGGACACATAGAGACATGTTACTGACACACAGACACACATAGAGACATGTTACTGACACACAGACACACATAGAGACATGTTACTGACACACAGACACACATAGAGACATGTTACTGACACACAGACACACATAGAGACATGTTACTGACACACAGACACACATAGAGACATGTTACTGACACACAGACACACATAGAGACATGTTACTGACACACAGACACACATAGAGACATGTTACTGACACTGTGGAGGCGGAGTGATTCTGATAAATATATTGATTGATATATTTAGAATAAAGAATGTAACCAGTGTGCCTTACATAGAAAAGGATTATTTAAATCATATTAAGAACTAAGTGTGCCTTACATAAAAAGGATTATGTAATCATTATTAGTGAAATATATATAATCTTACTTGAAGTAAAATGTATATCTCTATATGCAAGCATGACATGACCTGTAGCACAGTGTGGCCCGGAGGCATTATTAGAATAGACGCTGCTGCCTCAGTAATAGACATCAGGTGCAGACATAGGAACCACCCTTATCCGATGTCTGGTGGCCAGATAGTCACGTATGCATGTACTGAGAATGCGGAGTCTAGGGGAGAGCCGAGAACAACACCTTAATGGGACTCTGGGGAGTTAGATGTCCTGATCAGACCCTGAGAGGAAGAGGCCACCAGCTGGTTTTAGGACATGTGTCGCAGGACATATATATATATTAATAACTCCGCCATTTAGGCCCAAACATGAGAGGATGCAGCCTCAAGGTGGTACAGGTCTCTATGTGCTTAATGTATTCTGAACAGATGATGTGATGACAGCTGATGACGCCAAGGCCGAACCTTGCGTCTGGTAATGTGTAATGATGATCTCTGTCCATGTTTGGGACAGTATATAAACCGTCCTGCCTGTAAACACTTCACTTGGTTTTAATGCTTGTCATTGAATCAAGGCACTGCAGTTATTGAATAAATCTTCACTTTCAAAGAGTAAACCTGGTCTCCGACTCCTTTCAGAGGAAAACACTTTACAGGTATATTAGTTTATGAGCTTAGTAGTAATTTATTGAGCTACCTCGTAATAGTAGTGATTAATTCCACTTCGTCAACACACAGACACACATAGAGACATGTTACTGACACACAGACACACATAGAGACATGTTACTGACACACAGACACACATACACACATAGAGACATGTTACTGACACACAGACACACATGGAGACATGTTACTGACACACAGACACACATAGAGACATGTTACTGACACACAGACACACATAGAGACATGTTACTGACACACATACACACATAGAGACATGTTACTGACACACAGACACACATAGAGACATGTTACTGACACACAGACACACATAGAGACATGTTACTGACACACAGACACACATAGAGACATGTTACTGACACACAGACACACATACACACATAGAGACATGTTACTGACACACAGACACACATAGAGACATGTTACTGACACACAGACACACATAGAGACATGTTACTGACACACAGACACACATAGAGACATGTTACTGACACACAGACACACATAGAGACATGTTACTGACACACAGACACACATAGAGACATGTTACTGACACACAGACACACATAGAGACATGTTACTGACACACAGACACACATAGAGACATGTTACTGACACACAGACACACATAGAGACATGTTACTGACACACAGACACACATAGAGACATGTTACTGACACACAGACACACATAGAGACATGTTACTGACACACAGACACACATAGAGACATGTTACTGACACACAGACACACAGAGACATGTTACTGACACACAGACACACATAGAGACATGTTACTGACACACAGACACACATAGAGACATGTTACTGACACACAGACACACATAGAGACATGTTACTGACACACAGACACACATAGAGACATGTTACTGACACACAGACACACATAGAGACATGTTACTGACACACAGACACACACAGAGACATGTTACTGACACACATAGACAGACAGACAGACAGACAGACAGACAGACAGAGGGTTAATACGGACAGGCCTGGTGTAGCTGACACTGGTCTACAAGTTCATTCCACGTTGCTGTTGTCAGTGCCAGACGCCACCATGTACGGGGCTGTGGACACTGAAGGTACTGTGTTCACTAAATTCAGTTTTCTTTTTCGGCAACTTTGGGTAAATCTACCGCAGATTATCTGCGTTACGACTACAGTACTGACAGTAGGCCTACTATCTGTGTTACGACTACAGTACTGACAGTAGTCCTACTATCTGCGTTACGACTACAGTACTGACAGTAGTCCTACTATCTGCGTTACGACTACAGTACTGACAGTAGTCCTACTATCTGTGTTACGACTACAGTACTGACAGTAGGCCTACTATCTGTGTTATGACTACAGTACTGACAGTAGTCCTACTATCTGTGTTACGACTACAGTACTGACAGTAGGCCTACTATCTGCGTTACGACTACAGTACTGACAGTAGTCCTACTATCTGTGTTACGACTACAGTACTGACAGTAGTCCTACTATCTGTGTTATGACTACAGTACTGACAGTAGTCCTACTATCTGTGTTACGACTACAGTACTGACAGTAGGCCTACTATCTGCGTTACGACTACAGTACTGACAGTAGTCCTACTATCTGTGTTACGACTACAGTACTGACAGTAGTCCTACTATCTGTGTTACGACTACAGTACTGACAGTAGGCCTACTATCTGTGTTACGACTACAGTACTGACAGTAGGCCTACTATCTGCGTTACGACTACAGTACTGACAGTAGTCCTACTATCTGCGTTACGACTACAGTACTGACAGTAGGCCTACTATCTGTGTTAAAACTACACGACTACAGTACTGACAGTAGGCCTACTATCTGCGTTACGACTACAGTACTGACAGTAGTCCTACTATCTGCGTTACGACTACAGTACTGACAGTAGGCCTACTATCTGCGTTACGACTACAGTACTGACAGTAGTCCTACTATCTGTGTTACAACTACAGTACTGACAGTAGGCCTACTATCTGCGTTACGACTACAGTACTGACAGTAGTCCTACTATCTGTGTTACAACTACAGTACTGACAGTAGTCCTACTATCTGTGTTACAACTACAGTACTGACAGTAGGCCTACTATCTGTGTTACGACTACAGTACTGACAGTAGTCCTACTATCTGTGTTACAACTACAGTACTGACAGTAGTCCTACTATCTGTGTTACAACTACAGTACTGACAGTAGTCCTACTATCTGTGTTACAACTACAGTACTGACAGTAGTCCTACTATCTGCGTTACGACTACAGTACTGACAGTAGGCCTACTATCTGTGTTACAACTACAGTACTGACAGTAGTCCTACTATCTGCGTTACGACTACAGTACTGACAGTAGTCCTACTATCTGTGTTACGACTACAGTACTGACAGTAGTCCTACTATCTGTGTTACGACTACACGACTACAGTACTGACAGTAGGTCTACTATCTGCGTTACGACTACAGTACTGACAGTAGGCCTACTATCTGTGTTACGACTACACGACTACAGTACTGACAGTAGGTCTACTATCTGCGTTACGACTACAGTACTGACAGTAGTCCTACTATCTGTGTTACGACTACAGTACTGACAGTAGTCCTACTATCTGTGTTACGACTACACGACTACAGTACTGACAGTAGGTCTACTATCTGCGTTACGACTACAGTACTGACAGTAGTCCTACTATCTGTGTTACAACTACAGTACTGACAGTAGTCCTACTATCTGTGTTACAACTACAGTACTGACAGTAGTCTTACTATCTGCGTTACGACTACAGTACTGACAGTAGGCCTACTATCTGTGTTACGACTACACAACTACAGTACTGACAGTAGGCCTACTATCTGCATTACGACTACAGTACTGACAGTAGGCCTACTATCTGCATTACGACTACAGTACTGACAGTAGGCCTACTATCTGCATTACGACTACAGTACTGACAGACCGACCCGGCATCCACATAAACAAGCGTAGGAGGAGGGAGGAGTCATAATTCAGTGGGAGTGACTGTTGGGAGCAAGCCTATGATGAAACTAAATGCACAAAGCAATGCATACAATCTAACTATAGCCAATGGGCTATAGAAATATGGGCAAATTCTCCTTCTACAGCACGGCCACCAAGGTATGGAATAGTCTAGACTGCCCCAACGCTCCTGATTTCGTGTATAGAGGGGCGGGTGTAAAGAGCCGGCGAGAGATTGCGGCTGATCCCATTGGTTCACCGATCTGTCCGTCAACCCCCGCCCCGTTAACACAACATTACGAGCGACGCCCACTGCACTCTGGTTGGTTGGGAAGTGAAACACTTCCTCATACCGAGTACACCGACGCACTGGGCCAGGCTTTTATTTTTTAGCAACACTAAACAATAAAAGCCTGGAGATCGAGGCTAGGAATAGTCTAACCCCATCCCTCAAAAAATGCAGTTTGTTGGGCTCATTTAAAACAGCCCTAAAAACTCATCTTTCTGGAGGCCATAAGAGGAGGTAGTACCAGTTTCCCTGTAGACAGACGACCCCCCTTCCCCTTTTTTTTGGTAGGCCTATATATTTTTTATCTTTCATGCTTTTTTTGTACATAGTGGTATTTTTTCTCTGTATTTTTATGTTGATTTTTGAACTGTTTGGTTGCTACTATATATGTATATTAAATTATTTCAAGGACCCCAACGGAAACAAGTCCGCAAGGACTTTTTTGGTCGGACCTTTGAGACAAAATTATTATAAATGTAATTGTGTTGTTTTACATTCTTTTGCCTAATACAAATGTCAATCAATCAATCAATCAATGAGCTGTCAGCTGATATTATAATCTATACCAATGAAACGGGAGATTTACAGAGATATGTAAATGTAAACCAGTAACACATGTTACACTGTAATCACTGTCTCACAAGCCGGACAATCATGCGTCCGGACTAGGGTTTAATACCGGGTTTAAACACTAGGGTTTAATACTAGGGTTTAATACCGGGAATCCCAGAGATATTTACCGTCCCGGGAATTGAAATCGG